>NW_026586173.1:12348489-12373830 GCF_907164565.1 Psammomys obesus
AAGAAAGAAAGAAAGAAAGAAAGAAAGAAAGAAAGAAAGAAAGAAAGGAAGAAAACTAGGTAGATGGCCCAGTGGATAAAGTATTTACTGTACAAGCAAAGGACTTAAATTTGAAACCTTAGAACCTACCCGAGGCTGGGTGGAGTAGCATGTGCATGTAATCCCAGTGTTCCTATGATGAGATGGAAGCGGATGAAAAAGAATCCTGGAATCTCAAAGGACAGGTGGTCTGTCATTAAACGCAGAACACTGGAGAGAGAGAGAGAAAGAGACCCTGGATCAAACTGGGTGGAACGCAAGGACTGATACCCAAAGTTGTCTGTCCTCTCACCTCAACATACGAATCACGGCGTGCACACACACACACACACACACACACACACACACACACACACGCATGCATGTATGCACAAATATGCATACACACATGAAGAGGGAGGGAGGAGAAGAGGGAGAGAAAGCAACGAGAAAGAGGACAGAAAAGCCATTGCCCCAGAATTCTAGACTTATTGGAAATAGTCTAGCCTTTAGAGATAAAAGAAAGTGACACTCAGGCCATAGAATGGATAAAGATAACTACAAGGCTCGAAACCACAATTACAAACTCCCCAAAATCAAGAACAAGGTTACTTGACAATAATACAGATAATAGCCTAAAGCTGATACTTCACAAAAAGAAATATACAAATTGTCAATAAACATAGGTGAAAGTGTCCAGAGTTAGTACTGGGGGTTGAGGAAGAGAAATTAAAATCACATCGGGTTTACAACAATACTTGACATACCACAATATATCTGACAGGGTTCAGATCACGTGATGTGTGGCATCTGAGAAAACAGCATAAGCAGGAAGTCTCCTGAGTCTCCTCTGATGCAGGCTATGGAAGAATTCTCCCACCTTGTTCTAAATAGGTCACAAGACCCTCTTTCCAGAGGAGTCTTTCTAGGCCCAGAGGAAAGAACTAAAGAGACTGGGAGCCTGAAGACCATGGATAAGCAGCCCTTTGTTGAATACCATCTATTTACTGGCAGGAGACCAAGTTCTTGGTCCTCGGGTCATATTCTACAGGGCTGTGTAGAAGAGCCACTTTCCCTCTGCCTCCTCCTGTGACACACACAACTGATGCCAAACAAATCTGTCATGGTTTTCTGCTCTTATCCATGAGCCTTGTAGTAAGTAGAGGAAAGCTGGAATTTCTCTCCCCTACACACTCCCCAGAAGAATTAGCACATAACTGACAGCCAGAGCCAATCAATGTCAGTGATGGTGTGGGGGTAGGAGGGGCTTCCTTCCTCTATCCACCATAGCTTCTCCAGCGGGGTGCAGCACTTTAGAACGGCCAAGACAGAAGAACAGCAAATAGCATGTGCATGGAGTTTGCTCTAGTATGCGGCCAAGAAGAAGTGTAACTAACAGTGTGTTTAGAATTTGGCTTTGTATACCATCTTGAGTTAAAACTAAGAAGGAGTTCAGAAATTCTGGGAAGTGAAGGCAAATTATAAGATGACCAGGAAAATATGGAAAACAACTATTACTTAATAAAGTATGCTATAGACTTACATTTTTCTCTCTTGCCCTGTACCATTCTGGTATGGGATATGAAGACATCAGAAACAGAAATTTCCTTCATTAAAGTAAAGCCCATTCAGCTGGAGAACCTGTGTACTGTTCTAAGAACTTTACCAGAAACTGTTGGTCTCAGAAATAAGCCATGTGTCAAAGATATGCATTTATGGGGAGTACAAATGGGTACCCCTCTGTATGGATAAGGAGCTACCTGGCACTTGAATTCCACTATGGGAAGTAAAAGTGGATAGAATTACTTTAGGAAACATTACCAAAGCCAGGCATGTGCATGTATACTTCTACTCCTAGTAGACATATCATACACACACACACACACACACACACACACACACACACACACACACACACAAGACAGATATAAGACTGTTTAGTAGTGTTGTATGTAACAGCCAAAGATTGGAAACAGTTCAAACATCTCTGGGTGATATACAGCTAACAGGTCTTAAAAACTGCTGGATGGATAGATCTCACCAACACAGTGTGAAGAAGAAAAAGAAAGGGAGGGAGGAGGAAGAGAAGAAGAAGGAGAAGAAAAAGAAGTAGACAGAAAAGATGAGAAGAAGAAGAGGAGGAAGAGGAAGCAGCAGCAGCAGCAGCAGCAGCAGCAGCAGCAGCGCCAGGACTTCAAAAGTCTGTTCTGTGTGCTCTGATCCATTTGATGTTCATAATCAAGAGAAAGCAATGTGGAAATGGGTAGGAGCGTGAGGGATTCTGAAGATTCTGTCCTGGATCTTAGTTTTGGATATGCGAGTGCATTCAGTAGTTTGAGACATTTACAATGTGTACACTTGTCTTTGTGTGTTTACTGCAGTGAGACGCACACTTAAAAAGTAAATGTGTTTCAGGGAGTCTGTGTATCTGAAGAGACACTTCAGCATTAGCATTCCACAGCCTCGTACACTCGTCCATCCAATTGCACATGCGTCTGCATTGCTCCGCTGGACGTGGCCCATAAAGCCACTCTTCTGTATGATTATAATGGGTTTCTGCATTTATGTGGCGCCTTTCCTACACCAAGATCAAAGGGCTTGTGCATAAAAAAAGATAGTGTATCAAATGCCACGTATCAAATGCAGTCAGGTCTAGGGAATAAAGGGAAAACATTGAACTCTGGGACATATAATCTAGGAAACCTACAGACGTAAAATAGGTCATAAAAACTGTATGTAAAAACATTCATAAACATCAACTATTAGGAATTCATTTGTGTGGAATAAAAGGCCTGCTTCCCCTGAAGTTGCCTTTTTACTTCTGACAGAGGAGGGACAGAGAGCAGGCGGGGCTGTCAATTTAGAACTTAGACTCCGAGGCACCACATGGCAAGATTTCTCTGGAGCCAGCTTGGCACCTCACTGCAGTAAAACAGAACAACTAAATAAACGCTCTGTGCTGCCGTTCAAAGCATTTTCATATGTGTTTAACACAGAAGCTTACTAGCCCTGACAACTAATTAAATGGGCCATTTTCATATTTGTGAATGAAGAACTCTATTGATACATTCTTTTTGTGAGGCCGTATAGATTATACACACTGCTTTTGTGTGTTCGGTGGGCATGCGCCAAGCGTATTTCTCCCAAGCTTCCGTTCTTGAAGTCACCATGGAAAGTAGACAATGAGAAATTTTTCACTGATCTAAGGTTTGTAACCTTTGGAACCTGTATATGGCAACATTTTAACTTGGCCAGCGACCTCAGGAGATGTTTTGTTTTTGTTTTTGTTTTTTGCCGCCTAACAAAGGACAGCTTTAGCTTTGTGCTCTGGGAAGTTGCCCAAACATCTCTGTAAGTATCTACATGCGTGGAGAAGAAGAGGAAAATTATTTGTCTTGACTAATTTAAGTAAACTGTGTTCCTTCCGCACATGGAGAGCTTCAGTAAAGAGAGTCAGATAAAAGCAGGGTATAAGCATCCTGCCGCCCTTGTGCAGGGGGGCTATGGGCAATGATAATGGTCAGAAGGAGGGGGAAAAAATCGGCCACAAACACGAGCAAGCACTTGAAATGGATAGCCTCACTAAAATCCCACAGTACCCCGCCTAAGACAGAAATTTACTATCTCCATTCCATAGAAACGGGAAGTGAAGATCAAACAAACAAACAAACAGTTGGCTAACTTGTCCAGGGTCCCACTACACAAGATGAAGCCAAGAATAATGGCAGGCGACATGACTGACTCCAGAGGCCACATCCTTTAGTCCCAAAACTGACGAAATTAGGTGGAAGGGATTCGAGCGCATTCCAAGGGACAATTTTGCATTGAAAGACTGCTTCGTCATTCTCTTGGGGCCCAGGTTTTTCAAGGGCTTCTCTCTAGAAACAGTTTTTGTTCTCAGTCATCAACTCCAGGGAAGGATGTACTTCTTGGTAGAATGGACCACAGGCCCCGCTGCGTTCCTGTGGGGCTTGTGAAAAGGAATGTCAGGAAGTAAGCCACCGCTTGGACCTGTGCCTCACCACAACGCGCGTGCATGCACATACACACATACACACACACACACACACACACACACACACATGCTGTGTCCACCCATCATCACAGCCTGACCTTCTCGCAAGGCTCTGGCTTGTCCTTCTAACCTCACAGCAACGCAAAGGCCTCCCTGAAAGGTAACCTCTGTGATAGCTCCAATCCCCTGTCCAGGCAGTGGCAGCGATTCATGAACAAGAGTGTTGCTAACTTGTTCAATAGAAGACCAGTGCTGGGGGGTGGGCAGCTGAGAGATTTTCATCTGAACAGAAGGTCATTTTTAAAATTCAATTTAGTGACACCCTTGTGGGTTTTCCCTGGCACCTAGAATATATGGGCTAATAATTGGGAGCAGCTGCCCGTCTTGACTGGAACCACTCTATTTAAATAGCTCCAAGATTACACCCTTGGCCTCTGCTTCTTTATATACTTTGGAAATAAACTACTGGATGCCCAAAATGTATCCAGACAATGGAAGAAATGATTTATGGAAACTGACCGCATCCAGAGCAGCAGGCCCCATTCATTTTTCTGGTTCACTCATCACCACCCGTGAACAATGGGGAGAAAAGGAACAGACAAGGTCACGTGGCTCCTGAACCCCGGAGTCCCCCACACGGAAGTCACCCTGAGGATGAAGCACCCCCACCCCCACCAACACCACGGCCTATGCTCTAAAGCATCAAACTGTGACTCCACCAAACACTAACTTAATTATCTGGCTTTCCCTAGTCTGAAAGTCTTTGGGTATTTGTTTCTGGTACACTCAAAATTCTAAACAGCTAATGCAACTCCTTAAGAATGTGAGATTTATTATGTTTTAACTCATGTTTAAAAAGACTCTTCAGTTTTCTTCACATTTGGGCAACTTTATCCAGTTGACTTTCCTTCTGAATCATTGATTCTACAAAGATTTATTGTATGGCTGTTCGGAGCCAATGCTCCTCCCTCAAAATGGCTCGGGCTGAATCTGTTCATGCCAAACACACCTTAACCTTCCTTTTCCAATGTAAATCTCCAACCAAAGAAAAGTAATAAAACACAGCCGAGTACATGAATGTGGGAAAGTATTATGGGCCCACTGACAATTAGTGAGTGTGTCTGCACGATAGTGAGGAGAGCAGGCGGTAAAAGTGCCTCAACGTGAATGAGAAGCAACTGAACAGACATGTGATGACAACTACAGGAGCAAACACTCCATATTCTCTAAATATTCCAAGAGAACACGCCGAGTAACAAGATGAGCGAGGAAAAGAGCCTCCAGCCCCACATCCAGCCAAAGTATAAAATGCTGGGCAGGCAAACCTCAAAATATTCAAAGAGGTAGATGAATTACCCAATTCACAAAAAAGAAAAAAAAAAAAAAAAGAAAAGAAAAATCACCCCAGAGGACAAAGAATGCCATTCCAAGAGGAAATCGCAGCCTGGGGAAGTGGTAGTGGGTCTGCCCTTCAGCTGCCCTTCAGCTGCTGATACCAGGGCGGAGGGGCGATGTGGCAGTGCGGTGGGGACCATGAAAGTCTGGGATTCTTGAGAGGGCCTCAGCTGCACGGCAGAGGGAGGGGCCTGGAAACTGCAGCTTCTGAGGTCTGGTTGTGAAGAAAAGAGAGTTAGAAACAAAGAGGGATGGAAAACTGACAATCAGAAGACACCCGCCCTCCTCCGAAGGGGCACTATTAAGAGAAACTCCTTCACAAACAGGTGAGACGATTCCCCACCATCGCTACCACCATCAACCCCTCAGCTCTGTCTGCCTGTGACAGACAAGGCTGGGTCAGAGAAAGAAGTGATCAAAACGAAGAGCAAACAAACAGTGCCAGTCCGTGGGCATGGACTGCGAGAGCAAACAGAAGCCCGGTGATGCAGCCCCGTAATTGCAAAACTCATGCAGGATCAGGCATTCGAAGCTCACCTGGGCTACACAGTAAGACTCCCAAAAGAAAAGGAAGAAGAAAGCAGGGCCCGAGACTCAGACTTCTTACTGGACGACAATGGCTCTTCCCCAAGCAATAACAAACATAAGAAAATGTCAACATTCCAAACTCAATTAAATCATGAGATCTTAGAAATGCAAGGAGAAAAAAATCACTCTGAGATTTAATAAACAATGTGTATGTTTTTGCAGAAGTTATTTAATCTGATCTGAACCATTCAGAAAGAGACAAATTCAAGTTTAAGACCATTTTTTCCAAGTGGCCTGAACACACACACACACACACACACACACACACACACACGCACCAATTTTAAAAATACAACAGAAATTCTATTCAGGATTAGAGGAGCTTAAAAGAGGTAAAATAGCCATAGCTTAGGAAGTGGCCATTGATCATAAGTTTATTTTAAAACTGTAATAGTATCAGAACCACTGGGAAAGAATGGATATTTATAGTTAGTTCATAGTATTCCACCATCACTTGGCTTCCTCAGGATGGTAACGCTTTGAGGTTGTAGAGTTAGATCATATTTGATGAAAAACAAGATACCTGACCACCCTTTTTATAATGGTTCAGGGAAACAAGAAGGCAGTACAAAGCAGGGGCTAGAGAGCTGGATCGGCAGGTAAGAGCGCTTATTGCTCTTCCAGGGGATCCAGCTTCAGTTCCCAGCACCCACATCAAGCAACTCAAAATTTTCCATAACTCCATCCAAGAGGATTCAGCCCCTCTGGGCTACTCAGACGCTTGCCATCAGGTACATATACCTACATACAGACACACACACACATAGTTCTGAACAAACAAACTGACTAACAAATACATAATAAAGGGGTCCCATAGAACCCCCAAACATCGCAGGCTATTGCCGAAGCTATTACTTTCCCCACCCTAACGGTAAAGCCCTATTGCTGAAAATATCACTACTTATGTGATAACACTTGTTTATGTGCTGGAAAGTACTTTGCATGCTATGAGGGAGAAAAGTAATCATCAGCACCACCCAGGCACAACCCCTGCAACCTAAAACCAGAAACCTTCCTGCAAGACACACTGGTGCAAACGCGGCACAAATGTCACGGGAATAACCCCCCCCCCTTTTTTTAGGCTCGACTCCATAAGCTGGAACATACACTTGGCACTGATAAAGTCATCAAGGACCTGAGACTAAATAGGTCATAGGCCCTAAATGTAAACCTGATACTCTTCTTATGCTAAAAAAAATTGTAGCAATAAAATGATTCCCAGTGACATTCTTCTATACCCATAGATCAGTGTATCCACTGTTTTTTCCCTCATCGGGAAAGAGTGTATTTGTAGTAAATAGGATGTAACACAGAACCCCATAACTTGACAATGTGCAGAGAATAAGAAACTTTGTAGCACTTAGTCCTAAATCGTATGTCTTTATCAAGCTCCCCTCTCCCAAGGGACCAGGGATCTATGCAGAAAAGGAGAAAGGAAGACTGTAAGAGCTAGAGATGATGAATAACACTAAGAAAACAGTGTCTTCCAGAAACAACAAGACTAATTCATTCATGTATGAGCTCACACTGACTGTGGAAGCATGCCCGAGATTCTGCACAGGTTCAAACCGGCCAAAAATCTTAGGACCAAGAAGGGTCCCACCTCTAATCAAGAAGCCATCCGCAACCGATATCAGCTGGGAAAGGGAAAATCAATTTTCCCCAGTGGAGTGACACTGGGTATATCAACCTCATTTCAGGGCAAGGCCCACACTGAGGATTAATCAGCCAATACAAAATGGACTCTACAATTTTGAGTATTTGTATGTGCATTTTTTTTCTTCCTCTTTCTTCTCTTCCTCTTCTTCTTTGGTTGTTTGTTCATTTGTTTTGGTTTTCAGAAAGGGTTTGTTTGTATTTTTTGTTTTATGGCAAAGAGAGAGAACATGAAGTTGGTAGGATCTGGTAATAGTTGAGGGAAAAGAAATAAGATGAACAAAATATATTGTATAAAATTTTTAATAAAAATTTTAAAATGTATTTTTAAAAGAAAACACTACAAGAAGAGTACTTCCTGAGTAAATATACATGTTTTTGTGTTTTGTTTTGTTTTTTTTTTACACTTTTCCTGTGAGTTTGAATTGTTTTCAAAATGGGGGAAAATGTATGAGGAAAAAAAAAAACATTCACAGAGGTCAAAAAAGAAGACAAGCTAACAATCCCTGCAGATTGGGTAGGGACAGAGTCTCCAGCTGGAATTCGGATAGACCACACACCTTTAATCCCTCTGGCCGGAATACAGACACCTTTAATCTCAAACAATCAATGTAAAGTTAGTCTGTAAAAGGAAGCAGCCAGGTTTGAAAGTGAAAGCGATGTCTAATTAATAGGCAGACAAAGTAAACCATCGTAGAAAGATTTGACAGAATGAGTCAGGATAGGATATGCCCAACTCTCACCAAAAGAGACAGGGAAAAGACAGGACTTCAAAGAGCAGCGCAGAGGAGGCAGTTTTCCTGGGAGAGTTTTACAGAGACACGTGGAAGAGAGAACAAGCGAGACACAGGTGAAGACAGAATGAGCCAGAGAATGAGAAGGAGCCAGAAGATTAGAACAGATTCCTAGAGTTAGTTAGAGGCCAAGCAGAGCAATTCAATCAGAAGCTGAGAGAAGCCAGTTTGAATCAGTCAGCTTAGAAAGGAGTTTGGGCCAGAAGAGCTAAGTTGAACCAGCCAGCCAGAATTCAAAAAGAGCTAGAAAGGGTGAGTTTATTTAATAGTAAGTTTCAGAGGCTGGAAACATTCTAGGCCTAGATTAGATTTCACAGAGGCTAGAAGCTTCCAGAGATAGGCCTAGGTTAGCAGACAGAGGCAGTAAGCCTCCAAGACAACAATTACATCCAATGAATAAAATTTACTTTTTACATGAAGAGACCCCAGGGGGCGCTGCTCATGTGGCCTTTCTTCATGTGGATGCTGGTTACTGAGGGACTCAGAGGCCTGTCAGCACATAGTCGGACTGCTGCATGAGCTGTGCCTCAGTTGAAAAGGCCCTCCCTGCCTCTCCCCTTAGAGGAGCAGCTGCCTTGCTAAAGAGACTTAGCTATTGCTTGTTCTAGCTACTTTTTTCTATGTTTCATTTTTTAAAAATTTTGTTCAGATAATTAATTCTTATAATTCAATACAATAAATATTTTTATTTAGGTCTTCCTTTTCCTCTTTTGAGATTCAGGTGTGTGAATGATCTATGGGAACTTAAACTTTTTTCAGTTGCAACTCCTCCTCAGTTATAATATTTATGTGACCCTAGCAATAAAGATGCATAAATTAGGTACAGAGGTAGAACAGTTATTGCTAATAAACAATTTTTGTAATACATACGATTTTACAATTTAAGAAAGATGAAAACAAGTTGCATACTAATTAAATCTTAGCTGAGTATTTGATACAGCGTTATTTTTCAGAGTTGAACAATATTTTGATTTTTGTAATTATCAGTGCTGAAGAAATCACTTTGCATGAATATATAGTACAAAGTAGCAGAAGTGTATGACAGGCATAAGGTTGTTATGTAATTCAAATGCTGATTTCTGTACATCCCCTTTAGCAGTTTACAGACAATTGCTGAGCAGGAGAGAGAACAGGGCTAGACTTCCTGCCAGCCAGGGGAGG
Organism: Psammomys obesus; assembly: GCF_907164565.1. Lineage (NCBI taxonomy): Eukaryota > Metazoa > Chordata > Mammalia > Rodentia > Muridae > Psammomys > Psammomys obesus. Next base: position 12,358,117 of record NW_026586173.1, read on the forward strand.
AGGAGTTAGAAGAGGAAGTAGGGGAATCAGCCATTGGAGAGGTCGGAGAGAAATCAGGAGAAGGAGCTGGAGCAGGAAAGCTACAAAGTGCAGCTCTCTGAGATGTACACAGGGAGGAAGCCAGATTAATTTAGAGGGTTAGAATAGAATTAATACTGCTCGGGATTGTGTTATAAAGCCTATTATTAAACAAATATAAAAGAGTCTCAATTATTTGTATGATAGTGGGGTTAGGAGAGAAACTGAGAAACAAATACAGTTTTGTAAGAATCACCTTAACAGCACGCTTAGAGACATTACAGAAATGGAGATTCTGTGCAATCCCAAGTCAAACTCATTGACTGATTTTTTTTTTTAGAAAAACTAACTCAAGTTGGCAACTCAAACAACAGTTTGTGAGATTAGTCATTCTAACTCCATATAATCCAAATATATATCAGCCTGATACTTCCATGCTGAGCAATGACAATAGGAAAATATGAAAAAAATCTTTATTTTCCATAATTAAATCATTATGTTCCCATAAGAGCAGTACACTTTGAATGCACAAGAAAAACACTTTGTAAGTGGTGTATGCTGGAACCAATACCAAAATAAAGTCCTGCGATGTAGCATGGGTAAGTGTGAGCAGAGACACTTCGGATTCATTACTAATTTAATTCTGAATTTAAATTTTGGTCATTGACCATTCAGGAACCTCTTACTGTTGCCTAATGTTCATGATCCTTGCATTCCATTGCACAACCCCGTATACGATTATCACAGGGATTTTAAGAAGCTGTGATCCGAGGTGTAATACTTCAACAAGGCTCCAGGCCCTGCTATGCAGGGAGGGTTTGATGTAGGCATTTTCCAAATGGACACATCACCATGTTTCCCTGTGCTTGTCACAGCAGAAGGAGTATTCTAAACATTCCCCAGGAAGGTAAATGACCTTGCTTTGGGGTGAATAAACCGTGGCTTACTGGAAAAGACATTTGAATATTTGGCCCAAACAATTAATTATAGAATCTGAGTGTATGCTTCCCACCGTCTCTCTGCTCTGCTTTCAGATTGGCAAGCACAGGACCCAGCAAGCCAGGGACCAAACAGAGACCCAGTTATCAGGAGCATCAGGCATTGCTATCCTCCCACCTGAAGATGGGAAAAATTGTCCAGAAAGTGTTAGGGTCAGATCTGATCTGCTACTCACTGCAGAACTGACCTCAGGATCTGACATCTGCAGATTTCATTTGTGACCTATATTCTCATGTGTCTGCAAGACATAGTGAGGAATTAATGAAAAAAGCATGTGTATACACTAGACAATGTCTTTAGAGAATAGTCAACAACATTTTTAAGGGGCAAAGAGTCAGCTTTTTGAAGAGTCTGCCTTGTGCTCCAGCTTAACCTAGTTGACATTTTTTTTAAAGAAACCAAGGGCTTTTGAAGCACATTAAGGAGCCCACCTCAGTAGTGTCCTTACATGGCTGAAGTCACAGGTGAGGGTGACCTTTAAAAGGACATTCTTGATTCCTTAAAGCTTCCCTGGGTCTTCTTATCTCTCAGACAAAAATCTGTAAGGTTTCCTGCTTTTGGAAACTTCATTAGATCAAAAGCATTTTGATCCCTCAAGGCATAAAAGCAACAACAACAAATTCATCCTTAGAGATCTCTTCATGTAAAAGAGGGGTCTGTGTGTCTGGGGTGGAGTAGAGGGACACACATAGACTCCAAAGAGAAAGCAGGTCTGATGAGATCTGGTATGTTGGTCATATGGCCTAAGGCTAAAGCGGGTATTTTCTTTTTTTTTTTTTTTTTTTTTTTGATTTATTTAATTATTTTTATTTTTATCAATTACAGTTTATTCACTTTGTATCCCCCCTGTACCACCCTCCCTTCTCCCCTCCCAATCCCACCACCCCTGTTCCCCACCCGTGTCCCTCTCCCAGTCCACTGATAAGGGAGGTCCTCCTCCCCTTCCCTCTGATCCTAGTCTATCAGGTCTGATCAGGACCGGCTGCATTGTCTTCTTCTGTGGCCTGGTAAGGCTGCTCCCCGCTCAGGGGAAGGTGATCAAAGAGCAGGCCAATCAGTTCATGTCAGAGACTCTATGGCACAGGAGACAACTTCCTGAACAGAACACCAACAGCACAGACTCTAAGAGCAACAATCAAAAAATGGGACCTCATGAAACCGAAAACTTCTGTAAAGCAAAGGACACTGTCAAAACAAAACGACTGCCTACAGATTGGGAAAGGATCTTCACCAATGCTACATCTGACAGAGGGCTAATATCCAGTATATGTAAAGAACTCAAGAAGTTAAACAGCAACAAATCAAGTAATCCAATGAAAAAAATGGGGTACAGGGCTAAACAGAGAATTCTCAATAGAAGAATATCGAATGGCAGAGAAACACTTAAAGAAATGTCCTTAGTCATCACAGAAATGCAAATTAAAACAACCCTGAGATTTCACCTTACACCCATCAGAATGGCTAAGATGAATAACTCAAGTGACAACACATGCTGGAGAGGTTGTGCAGTAGAGCAGGTATTTTCTAAAGGTGGTTTCGTTGGCACAAAGCCTACTACACTAAGTGTTAGTTGGCCTCCGTTTAAAAGCAACAGTTCAAGCAGGCTGCAGGGAAGCATCTACAGTCCTGAAAAGAGGATCTGGAGTTCAGGATTAAAATCAACTACATGTTGAGTTCAAGGCTAGCCTAGGCATATTAACATGGTAACAAACAAATAAATAAATGAACAATAAAATTAAACAAGTAAGCAAGCAAACACTGAAGGCAGCACAGAACCTGGTCACAGTCCATTTCTCTCTTCTTCCACTCACAGGCTCAAACCATGTCAAGCAGGCCGCTCCCTTGTAAGTCTCCAGATATTGGGGAAAAGTTAGAGGCCAGAAGTGCTGAAGGTATGGAGGAGGAAGCTTCCAGAGGAAAGGACTTCATCCTTCTTCTCAGCAAGAAGGTCAATCACACATTAGCTACCAGCTTTGCATTCCAGTTAAACATCCCTTCCCTTACCAGGGCACAAGGTGGACCTTCTCATGATAATTGATTAAAATACATAGCCAAGTGAAAAAGGCTGTTGAAAAACCACCTCCCAATCCTTGCCCTTGACTTATGTTGCCCAAAATTATCTTGAAATTAGTACTTGTAGCCTAAATCTTTTTAAGTCCATGGTAGAAAAAAGAGTCCCACCTCATCCACCAAGTTCTAAGAAAAAAAAACAAAAACAAATATTTTTTCTCTTTCTGTGTTAACTGAGTTTGGAGTCAGTTCTTGACAAAAACAGATAAAACTCCTAGCATTCCACATGTCTACCCTTCGGCCATTGGAGCCGGCTGGAAGGTCCCAACTCAAAGGTGCTTTCTTCAAGTTAGACATTCACTCTTCCGTCGTTTCCGCACAGGCAGTGCATTTCATCATTTAAAGATAAGTGTACTAGGCAGGCGTGATGAAAACACTGCAAGGATGCGGTTCATTGGCCATACAAAATTCATCCAATTATTCCCATCATTGACTTAGAGTCAGGAGGGTGGTCCCCTTTTTGGGGGTTGGTAGCTGGGAGGGGCGATGGGAGAATCGGCATTGTTCTCTTTCCTGGCCTGGGTATTGGTTACATGTATATGTATGTATGAATAGAGATGATTCACAGAGCTATGTCACTATGATTTCTTTTTATGGATCTCTCTCCCCGTGTTATTACAGTTCACGAACTGTCTGTAATTCTTAACAAAAGAGAACCATGCCACCTACTTAACAATAACTATCAGACAAAGGTCTTGACCTCTGTTGTCTCTCAGGGTGTTGTGGAAAAGACATAAGGCAACACTGGCAAGAGCTTCTGCAGGAAGGGAGCTGGTACTGATAACAAACTCCTCAGGCAAATGGCTATGCCCATCAGTTCCTCATCGTGCAGGACCGGCCTGTAGTCTGAAATGCATTTGCAGTTGTACACACAGGCAAAGGCGGAAGGAACCCATGAGTTACACGTTGCTAGGCCACAGTTGGAACTCCCATTGCCCAGCCCTTTGCTAACCCACAGTCCCAAGATAGACTATTTTGCAACTAATTACTTGCAGATGCGAAATCGTTTAGAATGTTATGAAAATAGCAGAATGGTTCCTGGAGTGGACAACATAACAAAATCATTGTTATTCTCGGCTTGAGGCCTTATTTTGTGGCTTAGTTCTGTGTCCTGATATTCTACTGGGGAAGAAGTAAGATCTGTATCCAGCTCATTAGCAAATGTAGACTGTCCTTTCCTTTTCAATTACCAGAAACTGAAGATACAGCTTCAGCCCTTCTGTTATTTCCAAACAGGTTTCCGCTCCGGCCAATTGGAAAAAAGACAAACTCTTTAAGAAAAGAGAACCAGGGGTTGGATAGATGGCTCAGTGGTTAAAGGCACTGGCTGCTCTTCCAGAGATGCCAAGTTCAATTTCTAGCACCCAGATGGTGGCTCACAACTGTCTCTAATGGTAGTCCCATGGAATCGAATGCCCTCTTCTAGTGTGCAGCTAAATATGCAGACAAAACAAATATGTAAATAAATATAAAAATAAATATTACAGAAGAAAAAACTGAAGCACTTCTTCAGCTCTTTCAGAGTGGGAAGAAACAGAAGGTAAATGACGAAGCCTTCTTGAGGCAGCCGGTCAATGTGGAAACTCAATGAAAACCGCTGACGGCATGGGCCTACGGCAGGGAATTTTCTCACTCTCTGCAAATGTTTTGGCCGGTGATAGCAGCTGCTACAACAGAATGGCACCATTATCACTTTAAGCTACCGTAAAAAGAAGAAAACAGGATTTTTTCCCCCTGAATTTTAAGATGAAAGACAGCTTGAAAAACACACGGCTTACAAGACGGGAAAGAACAATGGGGAAGTTTGCTTGGGCCATTCTGGGGTCAAGCTCTCCAGCAGTGGAATCCGTCCAAGGAGTAGCAACCCACACTGCAACCTAGTTAGGGGACTCAAAACTCTGAGGGGCAAAGTCTACAGACCGTACTCCCTTTGCTCCTAATTAGGCTCATGCATGGCTACAGGGAAATATTCAAAGCCGGGTACGCTGCTTCCGTCCATTTCTGGGGCTGTTTGTGATGTATGGAGACAAAAGGAAGAGCATCTGACCTCCTTTAGAGCAGTGAGCTGAAAGCAGTGCCTCCGGTGTGAAGAGGCAAAAACTGTTTTGAACTGGAGTCTTCTCCAGGAGTAAAGATTGTCCACTGAAAATTGTCATCCCACACAGCTCTTTCTTTAGGAATAATGAAAGGGTATTCTTTTAGAAAAGAATTCACATCTGAACTCTAAAAGAGGGCAGTGTTGATAGAAGAAAAGACAAAGGAGTTAGACAAACTCAGACACTCAGCCATAGACACTAAAGTGTATTAGTAATGTGAGTGGTTCTTTGGGGGATTTGTTAGGAAGTTGTGTATAGGTGGACGCACACAATACAGAGAATATAGTTTTGACTTCAATTTCTTCTTTCTCCTTGACCATTTCTAGCTACAAATCAAAAACAGTTAACCAATTTTACAAATGTTTCCAAATTTCGTAAAATCTTTGTTGTAAAGTAATCAGATTGATGAGCTGATCACGCTTGAAGCATGACGACATTCATCATTTTCTTCCTTTTTCTAGGCTTGACGTTTTCTGTAATGGAAAATATGACTCTCCTGTTGAAAAAGATCAGGCAAGGAAAGATAATCCCCATGCTGATATTTAAAAGATACACATTTAAAACAAAATTATCTGAAGAACTAATCATAAGAAAACAATAAAGTATTAGGTTGAAAAATTCAAAATGGAAGAATAATAACAATATCACAAAATATGAAAGGAAAGAACCCCCCTTTAAGTCTTTATGTGCCTAAATAGCAATAAACAAGGAGTAGTTAGAGAAGCAAGCCAATATTAACAAACGCAAAGGAATCATAAAATGCCACTTATACCTTCCACAGAAGTCAATGGTCATTCATACAAATATATGAATGAAAGACTAGGAATCTACAGGATATCTACAAAATGTGATGATATGATAACCCTTAAGGAAAAAATTCTACCAGTTCTAAGACAAATAAACAAAACAAAACCCTACAGAGGGCTTATTCTTTGGTTATAAGGTAAAGGAACTAGAAGGTAACAGATGACATTCATCCAAAAACCATCTTCACTTAGAAAACATTTAGTAGTTGCTCTTGAAATAAACTAGACACACGAAGAAATCAAGCTGGGACTTCAGGCTTCCTTTCAGCGCAGCGTATCAAAAGCCAGGGGACACAGACAGACTGGTACTCAGAAAGCTTTAGCAGTTTAAACACACAATTAAAAGCTACTGGAAGAAGATTATGGAAATGCCATCCTGTTCTGTCTGTCTCATCCCAATCTCTCATGTGAGTATTTTCTTTTGTTTTTAATCTAATTATGGATGTCATGTTATTTTCCTAATAATGTCTTCCAGAATCTATAGTTGGTTCCTTTCATTGTTTTTGTTTTTTGAGGCAGGGTTTCTCTGTGTGGCCTTGACTGTCCTGGACTCGCTTTGTAGACCAGGCTGGCCTTGATATAACAAAGATCCACTTTCCTCTAGGCCCCACTCGCTCACCCTCCTTCGAATGCTGGGATGACAGGCATGGGCCACCTAGCAGTAGAATTCTTTTTCAACAGCAGGATACTGCTCTTTTTGCCTCCTTTAGTTATATTTTCTCCTTAAACCATATTGGAACTTTTTTCCTACACTGTAAAGCAGGAGGGAGGGCTGCTACACAGCAATACCTCAGCTGCCACCCGTAACCCCTATGGTGGTTAGAATAAGAAACGTCCCCCACGGGCTCACATATTTGATACTTAGTCCTCTGGTGGTGGCACTGTCGGTGGGGTGCTGCAGCCTTGCTGGAGGAAAGAGGTCACTTAGGGTGGGCTTCGAAGGTCCATGACCTTGTCCCGCTTCCGGTTCACTCTCTCTGCTTCACATTTGTGGTTGATGATTCAATCGCTCAGCTCGTGTCATGGCTGGCTGCTGCAGTGTCCTCGGCCACCATTTGGGACTCTACCTCTGGAACCAAAGAAAGAAACAAACCCTTCCTTCTACGAGTCGCTTCTGGTCATGGTATTTTGTCACAGGAGTAGAAAAGTAACTAACACAAGCTTCCTTGGGTTCTGGTCATGTCTGCAAAAGGACAGAAAAGACTCCTGCCCAGTTTCACCGAACTGGAGGTCACTCATCAAACACATCCTATTATGATGAAGCGGGACATCTTATTTCCTCTTCTACCGAGACTGTGTCTTGGGACTAGAAAATACTTAACCCATACAAGATCTCTTGAATCCACCCTGTGCTGACCCCCTGGGCCCAGGTCCAGCTCACACTCTTTCTGAACACAATTATTCAATTCATACAATATGTGTCAAGAATTATTATATAAAATGAAACTTGTTTTTCTCCCTGCTTCGGGTCAATGGGAGACCCAAGTCCCTCTCCGTGGTTTGCTTTTCTCTCCCTGCCCCCAGTCATGGCTCTGGCTTTCCTACCTGCTGCCCCATTCCTTTAGATATATTTATTTCTTCCTTACCCCCCAATAAATGCAGAGCTCTAAGGTGGAGATAACATCTTTGTGCCCTTCAAACTTATTGTTGCGGTCTTACAGGCCTTTTGGATACCATCAGTGACCCTTACTCAGGTCATCATCTGAAATGGAGGCCCAACAATAAGGGTTAATTTCTCTCAGGTTTCTGGTCATCTGTGTGTTGACTTGAACTCTGCCTGGAATGATCTAAAATTAAATTATCATTGTCTTTGCCCTTTAAAAAATAATGCGTTTTTCCTCAAATGTCTGTACTTATATATCGAGCCTCTAGACCCCAAACAGTGCACAGAGACCTATAATCTTACAATGAATTAAATTTTCTACTTATTGCCTGAATGTTATTCTTTGAAGAGGATACTTAAAAGAAAAATACCTTATTGATTCCTTATCCTTAGATTCTTAGGAGTGGCTCAATTCCAGGGAGTCAGACAAAACACACAAGGGCTGTCCAGAGAGAAGCAACAGAAATGCCACCCAGGCTGCACAAAACAATCATGAGGCCGCTTATTGGAAGAACACTGCATTGGCTCACAACATGGCGTGGCAGTAGCTACAGGAACAGAGCTGGTTCTGAGGTCTGGGAAGACAGAATTCAGTGTGAGGTCCTGACATGTCTCTTTTCAGGACTGATTTTGGCTTTGCTGAGTCTTAAGCATTTCCATATATGAGCTTTCTCCATATATCAGGATAAGGTCCTGTTTTCAATTCCTAGAACTAAATCAGAAGGGTCTCCTCCATTGGTTCAGCCCACCCTCAGCCGTCCCCTGGAGCTTGACTTTGGAGCCCACCCAGAGCTGGGAATGTGGGATACTGTGGAGCTCAGAGCAGGTTTGTCTTTCCACTCCCAAGAGTCCACACACAGGGATCCTGAGCAGAGAGGGGCAAAGTGAGGGTAATTACAGGGCAGGCATCCAAATTCTCAGCTACCACACGCAGCTATGAGGTAATATACGTGCTAACCTTCAGCATCCTCGGCAATTTGTTCCAGGACTCCCTTGGCTATCAAAATCCAAGGATGCTCAAGTGCCTCATGGAAGACGGCTCAGTGTTGGCATGTCACCCGCATGCACATACCCATCTCATATACTTTAAATCCTCCTTAGATTACCTGTAATATGTAATATAATGTAAACACTGTGGAAGTCACCGTACAGCATTGTTTAGAGAAAAGTGACAAGGGAAAACGTTTGTGCATGTTCAGGAAACCAGATGCAAAAAATATTTCAATTTTTAAGATAAGCAAACTCTACAGAGAGAGAAGAGTATGTTGCGGATAGCATGCAGTCTGAGACAGCATTAAACCCGGAGACATAAGGGCACGGGGCCTCACATGCTTTAATAAGGAAGTTACTGCCAACAGGAAGACAGCATTGGTAGAGACCACAGGAAAGCCCAGTCGACCACTTCACCTCTCTGTACCCTCCCTCAGAGGCAGCACCAACCCTAAATCCATTAGGGAAGGAAAGCAGCCGATTGCTCACGTCAGTCCCTCTGCTACCAGCTTGATGATGTACCAGCTTGACCCACCATCCACCATTCCCCAACATGTAGGAATAAGATTGTGGCCAAAGTGGGCTTGGGGTCTTTCGACCCAACTATAGAACTAAGTACCCTCCCATTAGAATGGCAGGTTTCAAGTTCTGAGCAAGTACTGCCCTGGCTTCCAGGAATGCCCTGTCCTATAAGCACATGTGGAGTTTCAGGCTGTGCCCTGTCATTGTTCCTTTCTGTTTCCTAGAAATGTGCGCTGAGCAGAGGGGAACATTTGAGATAGCGGACCGACAGTGAGACATTAGGAGCACCAGACTGTACTATGACCGACCCAATAACAATTTCACAATTATTATTCAATTCGATCCTCACCTCCGCCACATGGGAAGCATTATGATGTCTGATTCAGACAAGGAAAGAGAGACTCCGAGAGATTAGGTTGTGTGGTGTGACCATGAGCTGGTAGAGAGCCAGGATGCCTTATCGGATTCAAGTGTACTCACGCCATGTCATGCACCCCACCTCACACAGCACGCAGGCAGAGGCTTCCGGCTCTGTGAAGTCTTGTGAGGCCCACCAGAACTCAGACCCAACCGACACCCAGCCACTTTCCAATCAGGCAGGCCAACCGAACAGGCAGCTTGAAGGTTTTTCGTTCATGGATCTTCCTGAAAAGCATGTCCCTTATCAGGACTACTGGGGCCAGGGAAAAGCACAGTAAGAGCTGTCTGCTACTGGGTCCCTCCCAAACCACTTCAGTGTGGCGTTTGATCCACAAAGAAAGGTTGTCCGTCTGCGGCACTGAGTAAAGCTGCTGCTTTTGCAGGTTCAGGAAGGGCTAACAGAGTGGGCAGGAAAGGGTAAGTACAAATGACAAAATCCAACTCACATAGTCTGAAGGCAAGACGTCTCCAAGCTCTCATTGACCTCAGAACTAGCTGCATTCCCAAGACAGTTCCACACACAGAGTGTTTATAGGAGGAGAAGGAATAGCTTTCCTCAGAACTTGTGAAAGTATACAAAAAGGAATACTGTCAGTATTCTATTGTTATTTCACGAGGAAGCTATGCCAACATGTAAATATATTTTTTAAATTTATTCAGGAAGATCTTTTACTTCTCTCCCAGTATTTTCCCTAAACTTAAAAATCAACCCCAAAGTAAACTCTACCAACTTCATAATATGAAATAATTATCTATGAGCGATCAGTCAGTCTTCAGGATACCAGCAGAGTAATTTGTTTTTTCACGAAAAAAAAAAAAAGTTTAAAATGTACCCCCAGATATATTTTCAGTCATTTAAGGGAGAAAGGCAATCTCATGATTTTTAAAAGGTTTTGGTTTATTTTATCTTGTTTTGTTTTTCTTTTTTTTTTTTTATCTCTTTAAATCCTCTTGAAACTAAACAAAATCCAACTGTCTAGAACTGATCGGTAGTAAAACCAGTGATTAAGTTTGTACTTCGCAGTATGAGAAAGCGCAGTTCAATCAACTCAACGTCACGAGCAGAGAGAAGTCCTTGTAAGGGCACTTGTAGGTGGCTTGGAAGTGGCTCTTTCAGGAATCAAGCATGGAGGCAAGTGGCCTCCCCAGGACCAAATACCTACACTCACAGGACTTGTTTGTTTGGCCTGGGTCCCACAAACGTCTAGAAAAGGTTAGACTGCCTACTAAGGCCCCAGCTGAACTTTTTATTGATCCCTGGTATAAGTCCAAAGAAATTCCTCCTTAAGACTAAACCAGAAAAGCATATTCAGAACATCCTGTCACCAAATCCACCCTCCCCTCCAAAACAAACAAACAAACAAACAAACAAAAAACAAAAATCCCACCAATCAGCTCACTGTGCTTCCTGACACCTAAATTTCCAGTTTATTTACTTGTTTTTAATAAAAAAAAAAAAAAAAATGCTGCCGGGGGTGGGGTGGGGATGGCACACACCCTTAATCCTAGGACTCAAGGAGACAGAGTCAGGCAGATCTCTGTGACTTTGAGGCCAGTCTGGTCCACAAAATGAGTGCAGGACAGCCAAGGCTACACAGAGAAACCATGTCTCAAAAAAAGAAAAGAAAAGAAAATGCTATGTAGCCATGTGGTCTTCGTAAGTTTTACCCATTAAAAGCAGTACATATAAATAATTGTCTTCCCTTAACATCTCTGCTCCACAGGAGGGATGGGAACGGAAATGTTGGGGTCGGGCTGTGCTCACGTTCTAAGACAGTCTCCAAGCCCAGCAGGTCACCGTGAGACAGGACAACACAGGTGCTCGCCAAGCCCAGAGAAACAGACAAGGCAAGGGGTGAGCTGACCCTCTGCTAAACTTCTGGTGGAGTGCAGGAGGCTCTCATCCAACTCTGCGCCTCTGTGAGCGGTTCCTGGCCGAGGCTCGGCGCCACGAGCCAGGCTTGTTTGCTCATTTTACAAGACTTAACAAAGGATCCAAACACCTCCCCCCTAAGCTGATGCTGAAATAGGTGGGAAGTAGCCGCGCAGGTCTCCTCCACAGCTCCGCGGAACCTTGATGTGAACATTTCTCAGGGATGTGGCTGCTGCAGTTTGGGCGCAGTCATTGACAAAGAAGTTCAAGCTGCCCGTGCTCACTGAGCAGCTACCCCCCCCCCTTCTATGTCACATTTCATTACAATCCCAGACCGCCACTCTGGCCAGCAAATGATTTCTTCTCTGCACTTCCCAGCTTAATTTGTAGGCAAATCTCTCTCTTTCCTCAACACGAAACACAATACTTTCAGTGATGAGAGGGAATTTGTTCTATTCTATGCACCAATTAGCAGCTGTGATTCTTCATCCAAATTCCCCCATTGTTCACCGGAATGTCCCCAAGCGCCAACTCTCGCCTCTCCAGCATCCCTGGATGAAGGCTCATCATCAGAACTCCAAGCTGGGGGAGCTGATGAGGACTCGGCCAGCGCCCTGAGTGTAGAGTAATCCATGGTTGAGTTCTTCTGAGAAAACCACAAGCTTCCACGTCCCGTCCAGGGTTTCCTTACCATCTGAAATTACAGAAAGCCGGGATTTGGTTTGAATTAAAATGGAGCAGCCTTTTGGAAGGGAGGGCACCCGTGAATGGTACTGGATGAGTTAGGGCCACCCGCTGGGAAAAATCTCTAAATTAGACTCTTGCAAAGGGCCAAGTTGCTCCCACAAGTGCTAGGCAGACCAGGCCTCACAATCCCTCCTGGCCTCCCTCCCCGGCATGCTTGTCCCTCTGCCTCCTGATTTCTGCTTGATGTCAGATGATTAAGATGCAGCAATCAAAAGGGCACTGATCCAAAGGGAGAGCCCTTCACCCACAGGGGAGGGACCCTGAGGCTGCCGAGATGGGTGAAGGCAGAAGGAAGAACGCACAGATGTGGCTTGTCCCTGAGACACACACCACAATCTTGACTAGCACGGCCACACTTCTCCCTCCCTTGATTAAGTCAGACCTCCCTATGGTGCCCTCCCTTTCTGTGGGCCACCCACATGCCTTTCCTCCTGTCTTCTAACCCATGATCCAATCACTTTCTCTATGATTCTCTTTCTTCCTTTGAGAAGCACACCAGCAAGAAGGGCCTTGCATTTTGCAGAGGGCTTCCATAACTTATGTTTCTCCTCCGTAGCACTCTGTAAGAGCAGGCGGGTTGCAGTTAGTCTTCTGTAGAATTTTTTGAGTAAAGCCTGCTCCTCCTTGTTGGTCACTCTTAGAGGGTGGGGACAGAGTCGGTCATACTCCCATACCCTCATCCCCAGGCAAAGTACCTGGCTTGTGGCAGACAGTAAATGTTTATAAAATAAATGGCCAGGTGATTTAAAGGATGTAGAAATGAAAGAGTACAGAAGGCAAAAGACCTTATCGCCCAGCAGTGTGTGGGGTCGACAATGACTAGGAAAATGGGTATTGTAGAGGAATTTGGCTCCACCAAAGATGTGAACTTGAACTTAACCCTGAAATTTGTGGGATCTGCTCAGGAATCTCCAGAAGAGCTCTGCCTGCTTGATAAATCTAACTCACACAAGGCCTGAAATGTGCTTAAGCACCTAAGCGGTTAGAGAACTAGGAACAGGGGAGAAAGAAGAAGAGAGGGAGGAGGGAGGAATGAAGAAGGGGGGGAGAGCAGAGGAGCAGAGTTTGCACTGGCACAAGCAGCCATTGTGGTTGAGTGATTCAGTTGAGTTTGGTCACCAGACACCAAATGCAATTTTTTGTGTGTGAATTTTAAATGTAGGGGTTTGCGTTTTTATGCAAAAACTCTCCCCCAAATAATCAATTATGTTCTGATGTTTAAAGTAGAATTTGAACTAGTACCCTTCAGAGTCCTTTTACCTGTATTTCCCACCCCATTTATCTTTCGTTCTGTTTCAGTTTGAACCATATATGCTCAGATTAGGCGGATTAACTTAGTCACAGCTCTGGAAGCAGTTTTCCCTTAGAACTCTTTGGCTTCGGTTATGCGTCCGCTGTGCCATTTCTGGGCAATCTCATCATTACTTGGCAAGGAAGCTTTAGATGTAATTAAAAGCAGCTAATCACATCAAAAATTCAAATGGAAAGTTTTATAAACCTGTGGCACATTGCAAAAAAAAATGTAAATAGTAACAATGTGAGGGCTGCACTGAGCAACATGAGTGAAAATCCAGAGTGCAGAAATAGATTTGAAGTATAAACTGTGGAAGGGAGAAGGCACAAATCCGAAATTAGCCCTTTAAAGTCTTCTAAATATTTACACAGCAATAACACACAGAAGAGTTTCAGACAAACTCGGAGGCAACCACAGTAGCAAGTGTATTGTCAGAGTTTAATTTGTTGATCATGTAGAAAAGATTGTATTTATTTAAGGGTGATTCAGTTGGATACATGGCTTCACAGAAACGTAATTTTAACATTAAATAAGGATATGCTACTGTGCTGGTTTGGTGCGTGAATTATAAGTACTTTGCTTCTGATAAAGTTTAATGACTAAGTTAAGAAATATGTAAAAGAAGGGAAAATTCACATTAGTATCGTTTGATTTCCTGGGGTGTGAAACATCCCGCTCAAGTCTTCAAGTTCTCATTTCAGCGCAGGCTGGTCAGCTCAAGCATCTGAGTCTCAGAACTCATTCGCATATTAAGTACAGAGAGGTTCAGAAAGCGTGGAGCGCTGTCTGAGGTTACACAGCAAACAGGTGGCAAAGTCAACACTACCCCCAAGTCTCTCCTGCATGCTGGTGTCCTTGACACAGTCACTCAGAATTTTAGGAAAGGAAGGAAGAAAGGAGGGAAGGGAGGAAGGAGGAAAGGAAAGAAGGAAAGGAGGAAGGAGGAAAGGAAAGAAGGAAGGAAGAAAGGGAGGGAGGGAGGGAGGGAGGAAGGGAGGGAGGGAGGAAAAAGAAAAGGTAGGGAGGGAAGACAGGCAGACAGGCAGACCCAAACACAAAAAGATGACCCATGACAAGATTTAAAAGCAATTATGTGACTAACACTCTTTGGAAATTAGTTCTCTAACTCAATAAGACACATTCCTGTTCCTGGTTTGTCCCTTTGTAGCTTTTAATACACTCCCACCTGAAGCTGCTGCTTATTTTGCTTTTTGAGAACAGATGCAGGTCCAGAACCTGGGTCAGGAGCAGTGACTTCATCCAGCCAGAGCTGGTTCCCTTTCTCCAGCCCTTCATTCCACCTCAGGCCACATGTGGACACCGAGAGAGTCTAATACAGGACTTAGTAATTGCTTCTCCCTTGTTGCGAAGGCAGGAAAAGGCATTTTATTTCTTTTTTTTTTTTTTTTTTGTTACTAATGAATAAAAAATCACAGATTCTTGATGTTGATCTTTCAATTTTTCTGAATGTGCTTATTGTTTGTTTGGCTTTTCTTTTGTGACAGGGTTCCAGGCTCTCTGGGGGCTCTCCATGGCAGCACAGGTAGTCCCCCATATTTGCGATCCTTCTGCCTCTGCCTCATGAATGCTAACGTTACAGGCATACACTGCACAGGTAGCTTACTGGAGTCGATCCAGTAACAGACACAATTCATCCAACTGTATTGCTCCACCTCTTCAGATACTATTATTTCACCTATATTTTATCAATATGATGAATTACCTTGGTTGATTTGGGGATTTGAGACAACTTTACATTTAGGATAAACGTAGCTATCATACTCAGGTTTTGTCCGTTTGACACAAACTTAGACATATCTGGGAAAACAGAATCTCAACTGAGGAATTGCCTCCATCAGCTTGGCCTGTGGGGTATTTTCTTAATTGATAACTAGTGGAGCTTTCATCCCACTGTGGGCAGGAGCATCCCTGCGCAGGCGGGCCTGGGTTGTTCTAAAAGGGTCATTGATGTGAGCCTGGAAGCCAGGCAATAAACTGTGCTCTGGTGCTGTCAGTCTCTGCTCAGTTCCTGTCTCCAGATTCCTGCCCTGAGTTCCTGCCATGGCGTCCCTCGGTGAGGAAATAACCTGTAAGTTAAAATAAATCCTTTCACCAGTGTTTTACCAGAGCAGCAGAGAGAACTAGGACACCAACTTATTTGGTGTTTTGTATCACGATAATCTCATGATCAAAATTTCACATCTGTATTCATGATGGGCATTGGTCTCCTGGTTGGTTGGTTGGTTGGTTGGTTGGTTGGTTGGTTGGTTGGTTGG
>NW_026586173.1:12374230-12440538 GCF_907164565.1 Psammomys obesus
AGGAAGGAAGAAAGGGAGGGAGGGAGGGAGGGAGGAAGGGAGGGAGGGAGGAAAAAGAAAAGGTAGGGAGGGAAGACAGGCAGACAGGCAGACCCAAACACAAAAAGATGACCCATGACAAGATTTAAAAGCAATTATGTGACTAACACTCTTTGGAAATTAGTTCTCTAACTCAATAAGACACATTCCTGTTCCTGGTTTGTCCCTTTGTAGCTTTTAATACACTCCCACCTGAAGCTGCTGCTTATTTTGCTTTTTGAGAACAGATGCAGGTCCAGAACCTGGGTCAGGAGCAGTGACTTCATCCAGCCAGAGCTGGTTCCCTTTCTCCAGCCCTTCATTCCACCTCAGGCCACATGTGGACACCGAGAGAGTCTAATACAGGACTTAGTAATTGCTTCTCCCTTGTTGCGAAGGCAGGAAAAGGCATTTTATTTCTTTTTTTTTTTTTTTTTTGTTACTAATGAATAAAAAATCACAGATTCTTGATGTTGATCTTTCAATTTTTCTGAATGTGCTTATTGTTTGTTTGGCTTTTCTTTTGTGACAGGGTTCCAGGCTCTCTGGGGGCTCTCCATGGCAGCACAGGTAGTCCCCCATATTTGCAATCCTTCTGCCTCTGCCTCATGAATGCTAACGTTACAGGCATACACTGCACAGGTAGCTTACTGGAGTCGATCCAGTAACAGACACAATTCATCCAACTGTATTGCTCCACCTCTTCAGATACTATTATTTCACCTATATTTTATCAATATGATGAATTACCTTGGTTGATTTGGGGATTTGAGACAACTTTACATTTAGGATAAACGTAGCTATCATACTCAGGTTTTGTCCGTTTGACACAAACTTAGACATATCTGGGAAAACAGAATCTCAACTGAGGAATTGCCTCCATCAGCTTGGCCTGTGGGGTATTTTCTTAATTGATAACTAGTGGAGCCTTCATCCCACTGTGGGCAGGAGCATCCCTGCGCAGGCGGGCCTGGGTTGTTCTAAAAGGGTCATTGATGTGAGCCTGGAAGCCAGGCAATAAACTGTGCTCTGGTGCTGTCAGTCTCTGCTCAGTTCCTGTCTCCAGATTCCTGCCCTGAGTTCCTGCCATGGCGTCCCTCGGTGAGGAAATAACCTGTAAGTTAAAATAAATCCTTTCACCAGTGTTTTACCAGAGCAGCAGAGAGAACTAGGACACCAACTTATTTGGTGTTTTGTATCACAATAATCTCATGATCAAAATTTCACATCTGTATTCATGATGGGCATTGGTCTCCTGGTTGGTTGGTTGGTTGGTTGGTTGGTTGGTTGGTTGGTTGGTTGGTGTTTTGGTTCTGTTCTTACTTTGTTTGCTTGTTTTTAAATAACTTCTGTTGTCAAGAAAGGCTTTCAATAGCTCAGGCTGGCCTTAAACTGCTGCCTCCACCTCCCAAGTGACTGAGCAAGGCAGTAATCCATGAATACAACATAATGTCATTAAGAGACATTTTATTGCCATTTTTTTAAAGCAGGACAGTGTTTTGTTTTGGTTTTTGTCTATTGTTTGTTTGTTTTTGTTTTGTTTTGTTTTCTCCTTGGTCCCTGGCCCATCTAGTTTCAGATTCTTGGCCACCTGATCAGTGTTGGTGATAGGTTATAACTCATGTAGTAGAGCTTAAATTCAAACAGATATTGATTACTCCCATAAGCTTTGTGCCACAGTTGCACTATCTGATCTTGCAAACAGTCATCGGTGCAGATCAAAGGTTTTGTAGCTGGCTTGGTGATTAGCTTTCTCTTTCGGTAGCACACAGAGTACATTATTGTACAATTGAATATTAGTCAGTAGGGGTGAAGGTTCTAGGTAGGCACTAGCTCAACTTTTCCACATTCAATGAGTTTTGTAAGGCCTTACTTACCATCAGTTTGTTGACAGTAAACAGTAGCCTTCACAGTAGCCTGGTTTGGATTATTTTGGCATTCCCTCATGGGGAACATCTTTGGCCAACAACTGGATTACTTGTAATCCATTCCTGGAACAGGAGGCTTCATTTGGTGATGAGAGATGTCCAATTGGGCCTCCAACTCCCCCATTACTTGGTGATTCTATTTAGATCACCTTTATATATGCATACATTTTAGAAAACTTTTACTGTATTAGGTTTCCATACAACCCCTTATATGGCCCTTAGTTTTAGCTGTCCTGCCTTGTATTCTCTCCCTCACTCACATCTCTCTTCTCTCCCTTTTCCTGTTTGATCCCCCCATTCTAATCCCCCCTTCTCTGTCCATCCATAATTATTCTATTTCCCATTCCTAAGGAGATCCATCCCCCACCCCCACTAGTTCCTTACTCTATACCTAAACCCTGTGGTTATAAGGACTGTATCTTGCTTATTAAAGACTTAATAGCTAACATCTAGATATAGGTAAATACATTCCATATTTGTATTTTTGTATCTGGATTGCCTTATTCAGAATTACTTTTTCTATCTCCATCCATTTACCTGCCAATTTTATGATTTCATAATGCTGTATTGTTATGGGTTCAGGAATAGCTGCTCACTGACCATTCAGACACTAGACTGAACTCAACAGAGGTTTATTGAGTGCTAAACAGGAACTGACTGGCCAGGGATTCAGGAGCTATGACGTTGGTCTGCAACTAAGGCAGGTTTTTTTTATACAAAAAACTGTAACCAGGTAACAATTAGGTAACAAAACTGTAACCAAGTGTAGGAAACAAAACCACAACTAGATAACAAAGATATCCAGGTATCCAAGTGTAGGAAGCGATATTATATCATTTTGACAAGCTAGATAAAACGTTTCTAACTGGCCTTAAATTTGATTGGTTCTGCAGTTGGGAGACTTCACAGAGTGTCCAGGTAACAAAGTACACAAAGTTTTAAAAAATGAAACCATAGAGACATAATCAAATGGAGACTTGGAGGCAAAATGGCTTCTGAAATGCTAAAGGCTACAGCAGGTGTTAACAGAGGAGCCATAGTTATGCTAAGAAATAAAATAAATCTCAACAGAGGGACTATAGAGTTGAAGCAGGTTACAACAGTATTTTTTTAAAGACTGGAAATTATTTGTACACCAGTCTCTAAATTTGTACAGGACTGACATTTTTGTCCTTACATAGCCGACAAAATCTACCAGTGAATTCACTATGTGTTCAGGCTTTTAATTGTGTTCATTTTTTAGCTGATTTGGCCTGTTTAGGCTTTTCTTTTATTCTTGTACCAATTCTAGCAATATATATCTATTAAGAAATTTTTTTATTTTTTTTATTTCTTTATTTTACATATGAGTGCTCTCTATTTTGCGTGTACATCTGCATGACAGATGAGGGCACCAAATCTCATTATAGATGGTTGGGAGCCACCGTGTGGTTGCTGGGAATTGAACTCAGGAACTCTGGAAGAGCAGACAGAAATACACCTAAAAAGATAATCAAGAGAGCGGACATGGGGTAAGATGATCAATCCTCGTTTTGAAAGACAGATGGGATGCGCATTGAACATATGACAGGTGTCTACTGAGCGCATTGGAAAGACTCTAACTAGCAGTGTTTTCAAAGCAAAGACTCATGACCAAACCTTTGGCAGAGTATAGGGAATCATAAGAAAGAAGGGGAGTTAGTATGATGAGGAAAGGATAGGAGTTCCACAAGGACCAAACATATCTGGGCACAGGGTCTTTTCTGAGACTGACATGCAACCAAGGACCATGTATGAATGTAACCTAGAACCTCTGCTCAGATGTAGCCTGTGGTAACTCAGTAACCAATTGGTTTCCCATAGTGAGGGGAACAAGGACTATTTCTAACAGGAACTCAATGACTGGCTCTTTGGCCTCCCCACTCCCCAAGGGAGGAGCAGTCCTGTTAGGCCACAGAGGAGGGCTTTGCAGCCAGTCCTGAAGATACCTGATAAAACAGGATCGGATGAATGGGGAGGAGGTTCCCCCTATCAGTGGACTTGGCAAGGGGCACGGTGGAGATGAGGGAGGGAGGGAGGGACAGGGAGGGAATGAGGGATCGGGACACGGCTGGGATACAGAGTTAATAAAATGTAACTGATAAGAAAAAAATAAAATTAAAAAAAAAAGAAATTTACCTATTCACTTCAACTCTAAAATTTATTGGGAAAGGAAGTTCATAATTTTCTCTATCTTCTCACATCTGTAGGATCTGTAGTCATGACTCCCTTTTTAGTTTGATATTGGCAACATGGATCTACTCTCTTATTTCCCCCTTGATTAAGCTTTTTTTTTATATATATTTTCAAAAAATAGCTTTGGTTCCAAAGGTCTTTATAATTTTCTATTATCATATTTCCTTAAATCTACTCATTATTATTATCTTTCTTTTTTTCTTACTTCAGCTTTAACTTACTTAAATAAAAGCATAGATAATTGAATTATAGCTTTCTGCTTTCCTAATATAAGCACTTAAAGCCATTATTTTGTCAAAGAACCACATTGATTTATCCCATAAATTGTGATAACGTGTTTTTGTTATCATTTAATATGGATTATTTTCTAGGTTCTTTTGTGATTCCTGTTTTAGCCGGAGTTATTTAAATGTATATTCATAATTTCTAAATATGAGGGATTTTCCAATTCTTCTTGTTATTGATTTTTAATTATGTTTACTTGTCACAGGGCATGTTCTAGATTATTTTAATATTTATATGGCCAAAGACATGGGCTCCTGGAGTATTGCGTTCACTTAGACATGTTATGTTAGAAGTGATATTTAACAGATGCTAACTGGATTAATGGGAATATTTATGTCTTCTATATCTTTATTTTCTGTTTGTTCTTGTATCAATTTTTGACAGGAGACTGTTGGAATCTCTTATTGATGCTGACATTTTGCTCCTTTTTCAAAGTCTCATGGGATTTTAATTTATATATCTTATTGCATTAGTAGACACATCATCATTTAAAAATGTCCTATCAATTCTTTTTTTCAGCACTGGTAATTGACTCTAAGGGCTTACAAGAAAGACAAGTTCTCTCCTGTTGACATCTACCCGCAGCCACTGCTATGTTCTCTTGATGAGCTGCCCTTTTATTATTAAATGTCTCTCTTTAGCTCTGGTAATACTCTCTGCTTTGAAGTCTACTTCGCCTCACATTTACATTCTGGCTACAATATCATTAGTGTTGGCACGGTACGTATTTTTCTTCCTTTGATTTTTAACCTGCGTCTTTATATTATACGTTATACTTTGCATGCAGCATTTAGTAAGAGCTCGATTTATAGAAATCCAGTCTGGTATAAATTATACCGAATGTAATTATTATACAGTTGGTTTAAGCCTACCATCTTGCTACTTATTTTCTATTTTTGCATGTTTTACTCCTTTAATTTTTCTTGCCATTTAGGTTGAATATTTCTTAGTATTCTATGTATTTTATCCATGTAAGGTTGTTTTCTTCATTGCCATAACATTTACAATAAATATTTTCAATACATCACAATCTACTCTCTAATATTATGACAAAACTTTGTATATATAAGAAGCTTCTAATAACACACCATTAACTTCCTTTCTAGCCTTCATGCTGTCAAAATTTTATTTATGCATTTGAGATAAATTCCAACTATGTTATTTCTTTACAAAAGCAATTTTTGTTTAAACAAATGAGAACGTTTTTCTATTTTCTGACACAGAAAATTTCTAGTAGATTTTTTAAAATTAGTATTCCTTGGTATAAATCTGAGTTTTCATGTGGAATCATTTCTTTTCAACTTGGAAAACTTTTAAGATGCATATTTTAATACAGTTGTGCTACAATGAAGGCAATCTGTTTGCTTGTCTGAACTTTCCATGCCTAGTATTTGTTTTCAAGGGATTCTTTCAATGGATGAGAATTCTTGGCTGACAATCTTAGACACTCATTACATTAAGTGTATTATTCAATTGTCTTCTGGTTTATATTGCTTCCAGTGGGAAATTGTCAATTTTCTTGTCATTTGTTTATATTAAAAAAATGTCTTTTTTTTCTTAAAAAAGGTTTCCTCTATATCAAAGACTTCCAGCCAATTGATTCTGACACACACTCATACATCTTTGTTTCTCTTGGCATTTGTTGAGCATCTTGGGTTTGCAAAATTTATAGTTGTCATCAAATTTGGAAAAAAAAATCATTTTTGTAGTATTTTCCATGGCATGTCCCTTCTCTTGCCACTTCCCCAGTTTATAGCCATGACTTTACAGAGACCTTGATATTTTCAGATGGGACTTCGAATATTTATTTTCATACTTCTCATTACACTTTAGCTTGAATAAAATTAATGTTTTAAAATTTGTTAATTTTATCTTCTGTAGTGCCTAATTTGTATTTTATTTCATATTATTGTATTTATGTCTAGAAACTGGAATAGATTTTTAAAACACTATTGTATCCTTTATTTTACATTTTGTTTGTGGTTTTGTTTTAGATTCCTGAGTTCATTTATAATTTTATTTTAAAACCCTTGCTTGCTAATTCAGTTTCTTTTATTTGTGTCTACTTCAACTGATTTTTCCGTGGCTCTAAAATTACCCTTTCCACTATCTGACTTTTTTAATTCCTAATTTTCAAAAATTGACTACTTGTTTACTTGAACGATACTTTGGCAGAGCGTGTTCTGTTGTTCACCTTTGAAGAATGCTAAGGTTCTGACAGCTAAATCACTGCAGACAATCTTGTCTAAATGATTGTGAGGCTTATTATATGCTTCTTATGGCTGAGACAGCACAGTCTTTACTTCTGTGACTAGTTTCGGTCTATTACTATGTTATCCTTGGAGAATATTTATCCAGTCTTCAGAGTGTATAACAAAGTCTGCTCAGGCTACTGGTTGGAGCTTGGCTCCACCCCTCCAGTCCATTTTAGCTCTGGGAAGTGATAAGCTTGTCATTCTTTTATATTTAAATTTTTATTTTTTAGAAAAATATTTGTATTCTTGTAGAATTTATACAGTGGATTTTGATCCTATTCATCTTCTCTTTCCCCATTTCTCTCAGAGCTATTTCTCTACCCTCACCTCCCTACCCAGCTAACTACTGCTCCTCCTTCTCTTCTTTTTCTTCTAAACTCTCTGAGTCCTATTTGTGTTGACCAACTACTTTTGGGGGTAGGGCTGCCGGGCACGATATTTGACATGCCAGGGGCCATCCCAGTAAGAAAAATTACCTCTCCCTCTCAAATACAAATAACTCCCCAGCTAATGCTGGCAGTTCATTTTCCCAACTACCGCCTTCTAGGCTGGGATTTTGTCTGTTGTTAGCTCGTTTAGGTCTTGTGCACGATGTTCTATGTGCACGTGCCCTGTTGTATCTGGAAAACACTGCCTCCCTGAAGTTCTCCACCACCTCTGGCTCCTACAATCTCTCTGAGAGCCACCACTTTCTGGCCCTTACTCTTTTCCAAGAGACTGCTAAGCCTTGAGGGCAGAGGTGTAATTCTGTGGTAGCTTGAATAAGACTGCCCCAATAGGCACACATGTTTGAACAATTGCTCCCTCATTGGTGGTGCTGTTTGGCACGATACAGGAGTTGCAGCCTTGCTGGAGGAATACATTCTGGAGGTGGGTTGTGAGGCTTTAATCTTCGGCCATTCCCAGAGGGTGTGCCCTCCCCTGTCTCCTCTCTTCCTTCCTCACCCTCTCAGCATCTCTGGTAAAGAATTAGAGCTCTCAGCACTCTTCTCTGGCTGCCAGCTGCTTGCTACCATGCCTCCCTACTATGACGGACGCTCAGCCCTCTGGACCATAATCCCTAGTAAACTCTTCCTCCTCCAGGTTGCCTTGGTCATGGTGTTTTATCACAACAAGAAAGCAACTATTACAGAAACAGATGTTCCATTTAGTGCTGAACACGCCTGTCTCTTAATCTCTATGCATTGGCCAGTGGAGAGTCTCTGTGGTTATTGTAGCTCACAGGGGTCACAGCTGGATGAGACTGGTGACTGGTTTTTTTCTCCAATCATCAGCTTCAGCACTATGCTAGCCAGTAGTGATGAAGCTTCCAGCTGAGTGCCAGTTTGGCTTTGTCACATTTTGTGATTGTAGTATGTGCTGTCTTCGGCAATAGCTCCTTACTGCTGAGTTCTGGAAGGTAACCATGACCCTAAATTACTTCACTAGGATGACTGATCAAGTTCCATCCACTCATCTGAGAAGTTAATTTCATTTTTAGCAGCTGAACAACATTCCATCCTGTAACTATGCTACATTTTCAATGCATCAGTTGTTGAACGTCTAGCCTATGTTCATTTCCTGACTGTTGTGGATAGAGCAGCAAACATGGAAGAGCAAGTATCTCTGGAGTAAGACATACAGTCCCTCGGGCAGAACAGATGGAGTGGGCACTATATGCTTCGGTATTTTTGAGGAACTTTCACATTCTTTATTTGTTGTACTAGTCTACTAGTGGTAAAGACATGCCTTTCATTCCCCGCAGCCACATCAGCATCTGTTACAACTTTATTTTTGAAATCTTGATCATTCTGCTTGGGGTAAGATGAACTATCAAAGTGGTTGTAATCTGCATTTCCATAATGGGTGAGGGTGCAGAACATTTTACAAAACGTACCTTAGCCACTCGTATTTCATTCATGTTTTTGAGACATTTGTGTAGTTGTATGCCTCATTTTTAATTGGGTTGCTTACTTGATGTTTATTTTTTTAGTGTTTGTATATTCTAGACACCACCCTTTGTTGGTGGTGTATGCCTGGTAAACCAGCATCCTCTTGGTGGATTTTTATTTTGATGTGTGTTTAGTATTCTTCTGTAATATCTTCTGATTAATTTTGGTTTGAAGTCTACTTTGTCAGACATTAAAATGGCTATACTTGCTTGCTTCTTGGGTCCATTTGCTTGAAATATGTTTGTTTATGGCGATGTCTAATCTTTTATGTGTTTCTTAGATGCAGCAGAAAGACAGAACTTGTTTTCTAACCCAGTCTATTAGTCTGTTTCTTTTTATTGGGTAATTGAGACCATGAATATTGAGTTACTCATGATCAGTGTTTATTGATACCTGTTATTTTGTTGTTATGGTATGGATTTCCCCCCTTTAGATTTATTGTTCTGGGGTTATTTATTTCTGTGTTTTCTTGGGTGTGATTAACCTTTTCAGGCTTGCATTTTCTTTCTAGTGCTTTTTGTAGAGCTGGATTGGTGGTTAGATACTGCTTAAATTTGGTTTTATCATTGAACGTTTTTCTTTCTCTATTATGATTGATAGTTTTGCTGGGTATAGTAATCTGGGCTGGTATCTGTTGTCTCTCAGAGTTTTTAGAACATCCATCCAGGCCCTCTAGATTTTAGAGTCTCCACTGAGACATTTGGTATTATTCTAATGGGTCCATATTTATATGTTACTTGGTCTTTTCCCTTGCAGCTTTTAATATTCTTTCTTTGTTCTGTAAATTTAGTATTTAGGTTATTATGTGTCACAGGGAATTTCTTTTCTGACTCAGGCTACTCAGTGTTCTGTATGCTTCTTATACCTTCATTGGGACCTCCTTCTTCAGGTTAGGAAATTTTACTATGATTTGTTGAAAATATTTTTTGTGACTTTGATATAGATTTTTATAGATTTTATAAATATAGATTTTTTTCTCCTTCTATTCCTATTATTCATAGATTTGGTCTTTCATTGCTTTCCAGATTCCCTAGTTTTGTGTCTGTTTTTTTTTTTAACTTTTGTTGTTTTGTTTTGTTTTAGTTAGCATTTTCTTTTTTCTTTCTTTCTTTTTTTTAAAAGTATTTTTCTTTAATTGACACATCTTTTTATTCTACCTTGTCTTCAACATCTGAGATTCCCTTTTCCATCTCTTTTACTCTGTTGGTAATGCTTACCTATGAGGTTCTTGTTTGACTTCCTAAATTTTTCATTTCCAGTTTTATCTCACTTCGGTTTTTAATTAATAATTTTATTTCTACTTTGATGCCTTAAACTGTTCTCATTACTTTTCCTGTTTTTTGTTTTCATTGATTTTATTAATATATTTATTCATCTCCTTAAGGTTCTTGAACATATTCTTAATATTTGCTATTTTGAAGCTCTTGCCTTATGCTTCAACTATATTGCATTTCTCAGGGCCCACTGTAGTAGATTTACTGGGTTCTGGTGGAGGCATTTTTTCTTGGCTGTTAATGTTCGTGGTTTTGCGTTGGTGTCCAAGCATCTGGACTAGAGATGACTTAAAGTGATTCTAAATGTTGACATTTCATCTTGTCTTTGTTGGCTGGCTGTTCCATTCTTTGGTTTCTGTTGCCCTCTCTGGGTCTTAGGAAAGTGAGGTGGCTGTGGGTAAGCTGGTACAGATGCTTCTGCAGGTCTGTGGGAGGCAGAGAGGAAGAGAGCTGTGCTAGGAGAAAAAGCTGAGGGGGCTTCAGTAAAGGACTAATGGGAACCTGCCCACACCAAGAGGAGGGTTCTCCAGAGACTGGGAAATGCGGTAGGAAGAGGGGATCCCGCAAGTAGGTTGCAGTAAGGCAAAAAATAATCTGAAGAGATGGGGATGAAAAGACTGTGGGGACCTTGCTCTGTAACAAGAGATGGAGCCTTCTTCAGTGACTGGAGTTGAGGTGAGTGAGGGGTACCTGCAAACAGGCTGCTGCTTCAGGGCTGAGGGTGAGACCTGAGAAGTCATAGTGGGGAGCAGTGTGAACCACCCACCTGGGTTTCTGTAAGACGTGGCCACAGGGAATCCTGGGTAGAAAGTGTTTCTAGGAATTGGGAACTGACACAAAGGAATGGTGATGGGCTAAACAGGGGTGCTGAGAGGATCCACAAGAAGGAGAAAAGCTGTGTCCATATCAAGGCTTAGTGGAGTCCCCAGGGAGTGGAGGTAGGGCTAGAACAGATGCCCCTGCAAGCAGCAGTCTACAGGAACCTGTATAAGGCTGGAGAGATGATAATGTAGGACAGAAAGGAGAGTGAAAATCATCTACCCGAGTTCCAGCCTGGTGTGGCCACGACAGTGCCAGGTGGAGCATGTTTCTAGGTATAGGTAGCCGCCATAGAAATAGGAATGGGCTAGAAAAGAGAACTGAGAAGGTCCCTGGGGAAAAGAGTCCATGGGAAAAAGAATAGCTGGGTCTGGCACAAGGTTTGTTGAAGACCCCAGAAAATGGAGGTGGGCTGGGGGAGAAGCCCTTGCAAGCAGCAGGCTTGGGACTGAGATTGGAGAGCTTGTCCACATCAATCTTAATTCATAAAAACGAGGTGGAAATTTTCAAATAGAAGTTCTAGATTCTTGCCATCAGACTAATGAAGAACGAATGATATGAACACTTCAGAGAAACCCCACTATGATGTCACGCTGAGCTGACACGACCTGGCTGTGGTAAAGGCCACTTCAGTGGGGGCCCTGATGACTCGGCTCCTGAGAGCTGTCAGCTCCATAGCTATTTAACACTCACCCCCAAAACAAGAAGCTTAAAGCTCTATTGTGTAAGTATGCAGAAGCCTTGTAGAAGTTTTCTTAAATTTGACAATAACTTAGAACTACATGGTATTGCTGATATGTAACAAATCAGGAAGGAACTTAGGAAAACTATCACCCATTAAAAAAAAAAAAAAACATTTGGTTAGCAAGGTCAGAGAGAAATAAAACATTTTTAAAATTTACTGCATATGAAATGAAATCATAACATTATAATTAGAAAGATAAAATGCATAATAAAAATGTAATAGAATGCATTAGTTAATATCTATTATTAGTATAGATGTATTAGTTAATATCTTTTGATATTTGTGACAACTGTCATCTTTGTATAAATTCTCACCTAATTTAGTCAAGTTCTAGATAAGTATTCATTTTTCGGTGTTCAGTGTTATTGTTGTTTATATTAAATTGCCATGCCTGTGATCCCAGCACTCAGGGAGACAGAGGCAGGTATATCTCTGTGAGTTTGAGGCTAGCTTGGTCTACAAAAAGTGAGTCCAAGAGAGCCAAGGCTACACAGAGAAACTCTGTCTCAGAAACAAAGAAAAGAAAATTGGAACCCCAGGTTGAAATCATCAAGTTGCCAAAGTATTTAAGAAAAAGAATCACAAAATATTAAATTTTAAATAATAGCTCTTTTCTTTAAGGCCAACTTTATATAAATATAGATAGTTACAATGGAATCTTCTCAATATAACCTGAAAAAATATAGTAGGTTGGCTCCTGAGCAATATTCTAAATCATTTCTCCTCCGTTTCTCTTCTAGAAGTTAAGTTGATACAATAAATATTAAATAGCAGAGAGAAATCCAAGAACAATTGTGTGCGATAGAACTTGCAATCCTACCAAGAAAGAAAATATAACTTCTGACATATAAGAAGAGCAAAATGGTATACCATGGGACATACCGGAACACATGACAACTTCCATGACGAGATGTTTTTGTCTTGTTTTAATTTGTTTTTAATTTTCTATTTCGTTTTGTGGAGGTTGCATGCGTGGAGGTCAGAATCGACAGGGAGATGAGTGGGATTGGGGTGCATGATGTGAAATTCACAAAGAATCAATAAAAGGTTAAAAAATAAAATAAAGAAGTGAGAGAGAAAACCTGACTGAACCGTGTGGCTCTGGGTATTAATTGCCTGAGAACTGCCTCCCGTTTTCACAAGCCGGTAGCTGGAGTGGCCAAGAAAACTAAACGGCAGGAAGCGGGGGAGTTAGGATGGACCCTCCATGGCTGGCATCTGCATACAGTTCTAAGCAAGGAAGCATGCCCGACCCAAGCTGCTCCCACAGGCACGGGCATGTTTGGCCATGTCTAAGGACTGGAGAAGGATTGCATCAGGCTCGTTACAGCGCGCGGAAGGATCCCCTGGGAAAGCCAGTACTAACCCCAGGAGAGCCGACACCTCTGCTCCAGGCAGGAGTGTGGTTGCGCGGTAGTGTTTTATTTAGTGGTTATTCCTCAGAGAGAACCGGCAACAGAGCCGGCAAACCCGAGAGGCAT
This sequence comes from Psammomys obesus, assembly GCF_907164565.1. Classification (NCBI taxonomy): domain Eukaryota; kingdom Metazoa; phylum Chordata; class Mammalia; order Rodentia; family Muridae; genus Psammomys; species Psammomys obesus. Next base: position 12,387,181 of record NW_026586173.1, read on the forward strand.
TTCATATAAAAACTACCAGAGATAAAAAAGTAAAAGAGGCGGGGAAATGTGGTAAACATTACTCAGCCCATCACTGCCGATGTCAAGATCCAGACCTGCAGCAGCACTGAGTCCGGTAGCCCGGACAGGGCCTCAGCTCTGTCAGAAGTGCCAGAAGCTCTCAGCCCGATAGGCTTGACATTAAAGGCAGACATCAGTGAGAGAGAGATTGATAGACTTGACTACAAATATCAGGAAACTTGGATAAAAGAAAAGTCAAGTGAAAAATTGAAAACAATGTCCAGCTCAAGCGCAACCAGCTGAAGACTGATAGCACTGATGTTTGGCGGTTCTCACTAGCCCGTTTCTAGGTTGCCTAGCAACCTCTGACGTCTTCATTGTAGCCATCACCTGCTGTGGCCAGGTTCATGGGACAACCCGTCTGGGGCCCGTGCATGCTTCGACAAATTACATTTTAAGTGTAATAATGCCGAAAGGTTGAGAGAATTGTATTTTCACTCATCACAGTGAAACCTGAAGGGTAATTAATCAGATATTTTTTTCTGTATTTTTTTGCCTTAAAGAATTTTAACTAAATTGGGTGTGCTGATGAAGGCCTTTAATTCTGGCACTCGGGAGGCAGAGGCAAGCAGATCTCTCTGAGTTCAAGGTCGGCCTGGTCTACATAGTGAATTCCAGGTCAGCCAGGTCTCTGTAATGAGACCTTGTCTCAAACAATCAAGCAATCAAACAGAACAAACAAGAATTTAAATTATTACTTATAAATACAAAATTTATATACCAATACAATGTATCATGAAATATTTTGATACTCATACACATTGTGAAATGTTTAAATAAGGTTAAACATATTTATCCTTTCAAACATTTACTACCTCTTTGTGGTGAAAACATCCAAGATCTTTTTTCTCTTTCTCTCTCTCACACACACACACAGACACACACACACACAGTCTATGTATGTATTATCTAACACATACTTATGTGCATGACTATACACAGGGAGTTCTGTGTTAATGAGAGCAACATAAAAATAAAAACTAGTTAGTTAGATTTGTCACCACAGCAACATATCTGAGGTAATTAAGAATCAGGGGTCTGTGTGAAGGCAGCAAAACTTGGCAGGGGGCATTCCTGGCAGAGGCAACACAGTCATAGGAAGGCTGGCAAGCAAAGAAGGAGACAAAGGGACTAGGAAATCAGTATTTCTTTCAAGGGCACAGACTGGATGTCCCAACTTCTTCTTTCTAGCTCCACCTTGTCAAGGTTTGACCACCTTCCAATAAAGAGTGCCACAAGACTCAAAGACATGAATAGGCCTTGGGGTACATTTAAGATCCAAGTTACAACATCAAATAATCCTGCTAATAGGCTGAGGATACAGATTTCCACAAAACAGTTCTTTATTGTATATTTTAAAATGTACTTCTCAATGTAAAGAAAAAAAAAACCTCAGTATATATGTGATTATCACACACACACACACACACACACACACACACAAAGTTACCTTTAACTTCCAAACAAGGGTTGAGAAATCTTTTGAATTTTCACTGGCAGTTATTTTTTTTTTAGACCTGAGTAACCACAGATGGAAGCTTCCTAAATTATGTGTATTTACATATATAAGAGTTTAAATGGAGTTAACTTACAGTTGGAGCACAATATGGCAAGTAGGCAGCAAATGAAAACCCTATTATTGGGACTGTGCTCCTGCTTTTTGAGTTATTGGCCAATAGGGTCCCTCTAACAGCTCTCCCCACCTCCAATCAAGGCTATCTCCATTGATCTTGGTTACTCTTCAAATTGTGGTACCAAGTCCCTGCTCCTGAAGACATCACATACCTGAATCGCAGGTCATCTAGCACTCACCTGAAAGCTTTATCCCTATTTGCCAGTGTTCACGGTACTGAAGGCATCATGCACACCATCGGAGGAGAAAACTAACCACCGATCTCACCAGACATGGGCCCCATGATCTACAATAACTGTTAGCCTGAAAAGAAATGTCCACGGGTGCAGTCACGGCACAAATGCTACACCAATAACCAACTATTTTCTGATTGGACGTACGGTCCACTCCATGAGGCAGAATCCATACCTGGCCGTGTTAATGGGGCCAGGAACCCAGGGTTAGAATTGTTATAGGCCCTAGGGGAAAACCTACCACTATTACCCTCCTAAATGTACATAATATTGAAATGCCTCTTTATTGTTGGGGTACATTTCGTGAAGATGTGTTTCTGTATATTTAATTGGTGATTGCTAAACCGGCAGAGGGAAGTGCTGCCTGGATCTTGGATTGTTATTTCTATGGCCCATCACCGGTTTCCTATTTTGTAAGCATTTGTCCTTCTCACTTGTCTATGGTTATAACAAAAATCTGATGGCCAATAACTGGGCAGAAAGTGAGGGTAGAGCTTCCGGGAAGAGAGAGGGAAGCTGGGAGAAGAAGAAGACACAGGAGATTCAGGGGACAGACACAGGTGAATGGACAGACAGACAGATGGACAAACTACAGCAGAGCAGAGAGGTAGGGCTAGCCACGTGGCGGCACGTAATGCCATAACGTCGGGTTATGCTAGCTAGTCAGCCGCGAGACTGCCCAAGCTAAAAGGCCGAACTGTTAAACTGTATTCAAAGACTCCGTGTCATTATTCCTACCGCAGACAGGTTCGAGGAGGCCACAGCATCTTCATTCTGGTCCCTGTGCTACATGAGACTTAACCCCAGGCCTGAAGCTGCCCCCACCTGGGCCAGCCAATCAAGGCTGCTGCATTTTCTGTTGTGTCTCCTTGCAAAAGAATTTTTTTATTTGTAAATAACAAATGAGGCATCTTTTGTTTTTTTTTTTTTGTTTTTTTTTGTTTGTTTGTTTTTGATGTTTCACATATTAAAGTAAAAAGAAATAAACTATTAGTCACTTTCCCCTCAGCTTTGATTCCAAGATGAACACAGGCACATCTGGCCAATCAGTATCACATCTGAATCCTCACTCAGGCAAAACCTCACGTAGATACTTCCCAGATAAAACATTCTATTTGAACAATAATCATGTGTAAAAGGCATCACTCACGAGGGAGAGTAAAAGAGGATGCTAATGTCCCAACTCCCTTAAATATGCTTAGTGTATTCACACCCAACAGAGACCAATCTCTTCCACATCAGCTCAGTACAGCAAAGCAACGACAGCTTCTTTTCCTTATTAAAAAACCCCACCCAAGTCTTACTGTGTAGTACCAAACTTTGCCATTTCTCTTAAAAAACACAGAGAAATCATATTATAACCCTTGTTATAAATTAAGTCCAAGTTATCGTTTGATAATAAGATGCTTTATTAAACTTGATACATTTACTACATAAGAATTCTGTGAAAAAATGGGCTATCAAATTATTTTACATCTGGACCCCTGTATGATAAAGTCTGTCCCCAAACTTTATCACCTTGCTATGGCATGGCTATAAGCACATATGACTAAAGGCAGCAACTGTTTTCCTGGGAAGAAAAGACAAATCTTGTCTTTCGGTTGACCCGTCTGTGATAGTCCAAGCTCTCCTAGCAAAATCAAAAGTCCTGACCCCATCTCCACGTGGTCGCCTCCAGGGGTGAGCTGGGCACAGCACCAGGTGGGAGCACAGTGTCCGCACAGGGTCGGCCTCAGACGATCATCTTCCCTCCACCTAGTTAGTGTTACTCCAACTACTCCAAAACTCCTTGGAGGGCTGAGACTTCTGGATAGAAGAGAGAGAGGGGAGAGACAGGTTTGAATATCAACAGAAATGGAAAAATGGCCCAGTCACCTGAACTAAGACGTAAGATGTTGGAAAGCAAGTAGTTTTAAAAAATGCTCTCCAGATCAGGGGTGTTTTCTGAGACTGATACTACAACCGAGGACCATTCATGGTGGTAACCTAGAACCCCTGCTCAAATGTAACCTATGGCAGCTCAATGTCCAAGTGGGTTCCCTAGTAATGGGAACAGAGACTGTCTCTGATATGAACTGATTGGCTTGCTCTTTGATCGCCTCCCTCTCAGGGGGGTGCAGCCTTACCAGGCCACAGAGGAAGACAATGCAGCCAGTCCTGATGAGGCTTGATAGACTAGGAGCAGATGGAAGGGCAGGAGGACCTCTCTTATCAGTGGACTTGGGGAAGAGTATGGGTGGAGATGAAGGAAGGAGGGTGGGATTTGGAGGGGACCAGGAAGGGGGCTACAGTTGGGATACAAAGTGAATAAACTGTAATCAATAAAAATATAATAATAATAATAATAATAATAATAATAATAATACTCTCCAATATGGCAGAAGAGGACCCGAGTCAGTGTCTCTGGCCTTCCCTTACCAGGCACGGGGGGCTCTGTGATGAGGTGCTTGTGGTTGGTAAACAGTTCTGCGGAGCTGTCTAGCGATCTTTCTTCTAGGTCTGACTCTGGGATTGGAGTGCATCCACCTAAACAAAAAACACAAAGAGTATTTTAAGGAACCACGGAGAAAACCTGCCTTTCCACACAGTGATCTTGGAAGTGCGCTACACATAATGAAAATAAGTAATGTGACAGCCATCTTCAAGAGAGAAGCAAAATCATTAGCTTCACTGTCTTAACTGTTTCAGTGAAAATCCTGGGAATGCACTTTTGACACTGAAGACGTGAAGAGCTGGGCAGCAGGTGACAACAGCATTATCTTTCAAATTCCCTTGTTTGGTCAGAAAGATCCAAACCTCTATCAAATACAACATCTATAGCCTTAGCAGCCTCTCTGCGGAAACCCTCTTCCACACAGATCATCAGGAACTATGAAATACACAGGGTGCTCACTGGGGGGGGGGGGAAGAACATCCGCTCCTGTGTGGAAGAAGGCGCCTGTGTCCTACAACCCGGCCTCTGGTGGGGCTTCTCCCGACTTCGTTGTCTCCCGGAATCTCACACCCTTTAGGACAGACACTCCCACCTCATAATGCAACAGAAGAGCCATGAAACTGCCTTTGGAACATTTCAATATGAAAGTCACTCAAGGATGAGAACTTTTTCAAAGTCTGGGTATCCACCACTTCACTGGATCCATCAAAATCTTGTCTGGGAAACTCAGATTCGTGTGTGAGTTTCCCGACAGCCTCAGCAACACGGTCTATTTTGCTGTTGCTTCCTGGAAGTGGATTAGCATGTGTTTACTGTACACAGTTCTTTCCAAAGCCTTTCTTCTTCTTAATGAAGTGCGAGTTCTCTTTCCTGAGTCCTCTCACACACTGGGTCCAAAACCTCGGTACTGAACTTTGGTTTTATGTGTGAGAAGTTTTATGAAGCTGATGACATTTTGCGAAGACAGTGCAAACAGCTGCCTTCACATCCCACTAGAAGAAAGGGCAGAGGCAAGACCTAGCTCTGAAGGAAAATGCACCTCCCCACCCATTGCCCTGCACCCTCACTGAGGAATAAATGGATGAGGGAAATTGGAGAGAAAGGAGTTTCCAAGTTCATAAAACGAACAGTTCCCTGGGAACACTGGGATTATCTGTCAGTGGGTGGGGCTGAGCTGGCCCAGTTCTACTGCAAACTGCAAGGCCCCACCTGTGAAGAGAACTGGGCTTATTTTTCGTCTTTCCAAAGCTAAGTCATGACAGGAACCATTATCATTCTTCACTTTGTAGGCCCTTAAAGCTCTGTATACATTACCTCAGTTAATCCCTGTACAGCATACCATGAGTAGATACTGTTTTCACTTTAAAGATAAGAGGTCTCACAAGACTCAGTAAATTGCCAACGTCATACAGGTCTTCACTGCTTGGGGTTTTGGGGAGCCTCTTTCTTCCTTGCTTACCCCCTTCTAAGTGAAGTGGAGGAAGGCAAAGGGGGCAGTGTGGAGCAGGGTTTAGCAGCACTAGTAAGGCCAGTGACAGAGGAGAGCTGACCTGAGGGATAACTCTCTCTGCTGAAGGAACACTGTCTCCACAGAGAGCGGCACGAAGTCCCGTTTCCACTGTAGACTCACAGATAAGTGACTTTTCCACCCCCAGGACAGACAAGGTAGGGAGAGAGGGACCAGGAATGGTACGCTCATGAGGCACCTTCATACTCGAGCAAACTTCGGGAGTGGCAGGGTCACCCGCCAGTGGGTGGGAAAATGCGTGGTATATGCTGCGTGCACGGGAGGGGCGGTTTCCGCCTTGGCTTCTGCCTGGTTCACTATGATGCAAGGCTACACAGAAGGACTTAAGAAGTGCCCTTGCTCTTTGTCCCATGGGCACAAAGGGAAAGTCAATGGCTACAGACAAACAGCAGGTAACACAATTTTTCCTGTGTCCATTGCTCTCCCCTCCTGATGCTGTAACCGACAGTTGACTATGTGTGTTTCCTCTTGATCCCCTTCCCATTTTCTGACCAGACACAGGGCAGGGGTTGACCAGTCACTTGCTCTCATTAGTACCTCCCTATAGCCAGATTGCTCAACCGAATGTCAGGCCCCTCTTTGCCTTGGCCCTATTTTACTATAAGACTAACTGACACTGGTAATAGTTATAAAAATCAAGTCTCCACAATGAAATTGTGAAGTCAGACTGGCCACTGGTTTGTAAGAATAAAGGGCTCCATGGCTGGCTACCAAAAGACATGGTAATCAGCCCTGATAGGCAACTGCTCACCACGGCTAACAGAGACGGGCATGCAGAGGCCAACATGCAATTCTCCTGCCGGGACATGTAAACATCTGTACTGATAAGAATTCCAGATAGTTTGCGAAAGGAAAATGGCAGGCTTAGTGGGGCAAAAAGATAAATGCAGAAAGCCAGAGACCCTCCTTGTCTCCCTAGCCTACATGAGATCATCTTACCATCATATCAACACCAGAAGGAACACCCGGGATCTGGTGAAAAATTCAGAATCCCAAGACCAACCCATACCACATTTAACCCCAGAAGGTGGGATTATGTGGTGAGATTGTGTGTATACATTTGCTAAGATATTAAAAGTAATAAGTAAAAAGAGAAAAATAAGATACAGAACTTCCAAACTGACAGAGCTTCTGAAGCTCATCCCTGGATGTGAAGCTTGGGTCCCATGGAGACCAGATGAAGTGTCCCTGGCTTAGAGCCCATTCCCTAAAAGGAGAAAGGAAAGAAAACCCACAGCTGGACGGAATCATCCAAACACAAACAAACTGGCAGGAGTGCGGCAGGTGCCAACACACTGGCAGATTCAGCGGGAGCTGGGGATTCCTGACCTGAAATCAGGCAAGGATCTCCAGGAGGGCAGGAGTTCAAGTTCTATGGCCCTACTACGCACTCGCACCCTTCCGTGCATCTGCAGCACGCCAGAGCACCCCATCATCGCACAACCCGTCGGAAAAGGGCTCCTGCCCTCACCTTAAAAGTGTGGCTGCATCCATAGTTATTTGCCCCTTCCCTGCTGTTTCTCCCCTCATCTCTTCCCCAAACTTAGCTCAAGCCGTTTTCTACTTTCTTGACTTGAGGAAACTTGGTTGAACTAGAAGGAACTTGGAAGTACAGACATCAACTTACGATGGTGCAAAACCAACAAATATTCAGCAGAAACCGAGTAAGAGTTAAAAATTAACAAACCTGTTGGCTTTATGTGTGTGGTGGGGGCAGCGCGTGCCAGGATGAGTAACGTGTGGACATCAGAGGACAAATCACATGACTTGGTCCTCTCCTTCCAGCTTGTGGGTCCCAAGAACTGAATCCACGTTGTCTGGTGGGGCAGCAAGTGCTTTCACTTGCTCAGCCACCTTGCCAGCCTGAATGAGAATTTGGGGTTGTGTTCTCTGTCAGGTTGGGGATACAGAGCATCATCCTGTCTTGATGGCAGGCAGCGGCGGGTGGGCTTCGGATCCCAGCCAACCTACCCCATCCCAAGAGAAAGCAGCGGACACTCTAGTGCACTGTGTTGCTCAGCTGAGTTTTGGGAGGTTAAGTAACTGAAATGCATCATCCATTTTATGACATTTCAACGTCAATGGGATTATGGGGCTGGGCCCCCATAGTAAGTCATCTGTATTTTCCTTTTGGCTTTGGTTTGCCACACTCAGTGTGGTGGGGACCGGGGTGGGGAGGGTGGAAGGTAGGTAAAGACCAGAAGGGAGGACACAGTTGTGGCTGGCTCAGAAGCAGCAACAGCCCAAGGCTGGGTCCAAGGCATAGAGGACAGGACCTGGGACGATGGAAAGACTGATCAGCAAGAATGCCAGCCTCTGTCACGGATAGTCCTGGAACTGCACTCTGCTAAAGGCTGGGGCATCCATTGTGTTCGTCTTTCTGAGCCCTGTTTACAAGCCTCTGAGTGGAAGGGACAGAGCAGATTAGGCAAAAACAACTAAAATTGAATTTCTAAATCTTGCTATGTAAGAGAACACAATTTCAATATTTCTTGCATTCTGCCTTGACGCTGTAGTGGGATGTCAACCCTGTTGGGAAGTCTTAAGTTAAAGTGAAATTGAGAGATTACGTCATTTGCCAAAGGTCATACAGAAAATCTATACAGCCTGAAGGCCAGCTCTCTCTACTGCAGCATTTCTCAGAAGACTTACTTTTCACGTTTCCTATCTAAACCAATACCTTTTAAATTTTGTTGTTGTTGTTTTGCTTTGGTTTTGTTGTTTTACGAGACAGGGTTTCTCCATGTAGTCCTTACTATTCTGGAAGTTTCTCTGTACACCATGCTAACCTCAAACTCAGAGACTAGCTTCTCTCTGTCTGTCTCTCAAGCTCTGGGATTAGGCTACCACTCTTGGCTTAAACCAACAGCTTTTCAAAATATAATTTAAAATGTGTAAAAGAAATTACTAGAAAATGAAAGGAAAAATTATGCCAGCTCTTCTTTTTGGGTATTTAGAGACAATATTTGCAAAGTCCCTTGTCAACTGCTACACAAGCTTTCAACATTTGTTCTCAGTTTTGGGCAACAAAAAGTCTGCAACCAGATGCTAGTGTCTAGCCATACTGTGAGCAGTGCCACCACGAGACATGGCGGAGCACAGTTAAAAGGATGTACAGAATCGGGGTTATTAATAACAACGCTAGGACACATCGGAATCTCAGTTATCTTAGAGCCCAGCCACCAATAACTCTTTTTGGCAACAAAATTGGCTTCTCCCATTTCATCCATGCTCTTTCCAGGCACATCCTCCTTCCAGGTTGCCACAGTGTTCGGAGGATCTCTCCCCGACATTCGCCTGCGTTTGCCCATCCTAATTAACAACGCAGAAAAGCAGAGGGGTGCTAACTTGTTCCTTGGATGTATTTAAAGGCTTCTGGATCAGAGTGACAGGGGAACCTCAAGTGTTTAAGAAAAATCAAACCAGAAACCTCACAAAGAACCTCGCATGGCTGCAGGTCCCGTTGTTCACTTGCCAGCCAAAGAGCAGTTTTCACGGCCTGAACTGCCACCTCGAATTTAAACAGCAGAATCCCCAAAATCACAGTCCAGGGACAATGCTCTTCTGAGAGTCACTTGATAAAGAAGGAAGTGCTTCCCACAGGAACTCTCTATATGTCTAGGCACCTAAAAACGTGATCCTCCTTACCTCACTTCTTCCTCTCTCCCTCTTCCCTCCCCTTTCCCTCTCATCCTCCCTTTCTCCATCTTGTGCTCCTCTCTTTCTATGACCCCCCCGCCCATCTGTGGTTTCACCTTAAATTGTTTTAGTTGCATAAGATCAGCCACAATCCAAAAATATTAAATGGAAAGTTTTTACAAAGAAACAAGTGAAAACATTGTGCAGTTATGGGTAGCACTACAAAATCTTGAGCTATGCTGACCAGCCACCTCCTCCAGCTCAATTTGTAATTCAGCCCTTTGTCCAGCGTATTGATGCACCTACTGACCTGTCCATCATCATCTCCATTAGAAGATCAGCTACAGCAGGAGTGTAACGTTTTTGGTTCAAGTAACACTGACTATTCTTAACGATGACCTCAAGCCTCAAGAAGAGTGATGTCATCACTTGAAGATGAAAGCAGAAGAAGCAAAGCACTTCCCGGAAGTGGAAAGGGGAGCACTGACTTTAACTTGATCAAAGAAAAGCAGAGTGTGCTGAGAACAAATTTTACAACCACGAATGTGTCAAGGCAAAAAAGCTTTAACTGAGTTTGCATCTCATCTGTACCTGTGCTCGCTGCCGGGGAATGGCTTTGTCACCACACACTTTCACAGCTGCTGCAGATCTCGGAATGGGGCAAGCGCTGTACACAGGCAGGCTTTCCCGGCAATCCTCTACTTTGTCATTGTAGTAGCTGTATTTCTAACCAGAGGGGAAAGTATGGGTGAACTATCCTGCTTTATGTTTTTATAGCAATTCTGATTTATAAATATTTTGTATTTATAAATAAATATTTTGGCAAAATAGGAGAATGGAAGAAAGAAAGATAAGCAGAGGAGAAGCATGTACAAGAGGAAAGGAACATGAGGAATGTCTTTTATTTTTCATCTGCATATGCTTCCTTGAAAAAACAACGGAGGTTATCACTTTCTAAAGAAACATATGACAAAATATTAAAACATACAATATATGACGGTTGGAAATTTTAAAGCAGAATAGAGAGGTAGTAGGAAGAATTATGGATAAGCACAGACAAGGACTTAAAAGGGATGAAGTCCAGACAGGGGCAAAGGCTCTAGAGAGGAGGTGAGACAAGTTCTGCTCCAACTCTCCTGGAGCCTTCTTCCTCCAGTCCCCCCGACACCGGTGGGCCCGGGCTGTCCCTGGCTGGGACTTAGAGCACACCACAACTGCTCACGCTCTCATTATTGAAATGGTTTTTGTACCATGTACACATGCATACACGAGTGTGTGTGTGTGTGTGTGCATGTGAGAGTGTGTATGTACTTGTTCTGTTCCCATAGGCCAATATTGAAAGACACTATTGTGAGAATTTGAGTTTTCAAAGGTGATCATGGACGCTGCTTCCCAGAAACCTCACATACAGGAGTAGGTTAGCAAGGACAATAGGCACAGACTTGCCGCAGCTTGTCTGAGAAACCACGTCCTCGGTGCGTACTTTCCTTCATGTGCCTCCACTATACACGGTTAGTTGGGTTGCTAGCATGTAGCATGGCTCCTAGTCCTTTTTTCCTTTCTTTGCTTTGCTTTGCTTTTGAGATAGGATCTCACTATGTTGCCCAGGCTAGCCTCAAACGCTCAGTTCTCCTACCTCAATCTTCTAGGGGCTAGGGCTGCAGGCATGTACCACCATGTACCGACCAGGACTGTTCCTGGAGGACATGTGCCAATCTCTCACCTCCATTCTCACTGTACTCACTACTGTATGATGTGGAAACATTAACTTGGCACGGCCGTGCAGCTTTAAAACTCAGCAAGGCAGAAATAAAATGCCTTTCTGTGCAGTCTCGAGTTTCCAGTTCCAGGCCATATTTTACTTCTCTGGTCCCTGTGAATACATTCTACCACTTTGCTTTCTCCCTGTAATTGTAGAAACGACACGGATCACTTTGGAATTAGCCCAGCCACCAGCAACGGAGAAAATCATCGTTAGCCGTGGAGAGGCGTGTGAAGGTCACTGGTGAGCGTGCCCAATATAAAACCCTGTGGAATGTGCGCCGCTCCATTCTGCTGCTTAATAACCAACTTTGATCCCCCCACACAGTGAGAACTTAAAACACATTCAAGACTATGCATGTACCCAATGCTGCAAAATATTTCCATTTCACACCTCACAGCAGAGACCAAGTGTGTGAATAAAAGGGAGCCTACTACAGTTTAAGAGGTCTAGCATGTGTCTCAACAAGTTTTAAAACCCCCATAAAGGCTGAACACTCAGTCCCTCAGGGTAGAAGGGCTCCAGTCAAAGAGTCTGGATTTAAGAGAGCAGGGTGCTCCTGGCATTAAGATATTTCCACAAGTTTAATAACACTAGGTGCCCAAGGGTTGTAGCTGGACCAATGGTTAGAATACAGGCCTGCTTGGTGGAAAGCATTAAGAAACTGCAGGAACACAGCTATTTCCACCCATTGATGATTGTGTAAACAGAGTGGACAACGAAGAAGGAAGAGGAGGAGGAGGAGGAGGAGGAAAGGGGAAGAACGAAAGAAGGAGAAAGAAGCCTTATTTACAAAAAAAGCAAGCACAGTCCATAAATCCTACAGATTGGAAGGAATCCAAGCTAAGAATTTCTCCAGATGTCAGTCTGTAAACAGGGCTTCATAAAGCGAATTCCCCCAATTAATTTTTGGCAAAATAATCTTACACTCTATTGGTACGTTATGGCGCCCTGTTGTATGTAGGAGCATGGTTGGTTGGCTGAACAGATTGTTAATCAGTTCTGATACAAAGACAGCCGGGGGGAAGGAGCGGGGTCAGCACAAACTGATACAGCAAAAAGGTACCCTAAGCTCATTACTTCAGGACCCGGAGCTCCGCAGCCCTGAGGAAATGAGAGCTCTCACATTTGTATGCATTACATCTGTTTTTCTAACACATTAAGTTCTTAACCTGCAGCACTTGGAGAGACACACACCCAGTCAGAATATAAACATGGAAACTTTAAGAAAGCTACTCACTATTTTGTGACCATCTCCAATCACAATGTTTTCACACATGTTAGCACGGCCATTCGAGCATCCAGATGTGATCACAAGAGTAATGCCCAGTCATTGCGAAAGCTGGGGGAGAGGAGGAAGCTAGCAGCCACTTCCTTGGCCAGCGGATCCATGCCCGGAGCACTCTGCCATGGCACGCAAAGGTCTTTTACCTACATCTTTCTTTCCCGATAGGTGAAGTATTTTCTGATTCAAAATGAAAGCAGTTGTGATATCCACTTTATTTTCAAATATTAAGGAAATTCGATGCGTGACTGGAAAAGGGCATAAGACATTTCCATTTAAAATACTTTCCTACCTCTACTTCTCAGAGACCAGTGTTCTCTCACAGTGCATGTGCACGAGTGGAACGTTGAGGCTGCAGCTGTGAAAGAAAGGAAGCCAATAGTTCTGCAATAGTAATTTCTTAAAACTGGAAGGGTAGAGGCATAGCCTGCCACGCCGGACACCACACAGTGAGAGGGCGATGCTCTGTGTGGCTTCCTCGTGCAGAAAGGGAGCCTAGCAACCGCCGGTCATGCTGAGTTTCTTTCCACAACCCAATTAAAAGCCATAACCTTGATCAGATTCTATGTTTTTAAATGATGGCAGGGTCTAGGAGGTGATTACGACATTCAGAGATCAGATGGGCCCCTGGCTCACAATCAGGTTAAGGGAAGACACGGAAAGCTCTCCAGAGAGGGAGCGTTGCATTACCATCTTTCACGACAGCGAGGAATCAGAAGGAACAGCCAGGACTCATTCCAAGGCACCTAGTGATCCGAATGGACTGTTTTGTAGAGCGAGGAGATAAAAACAGGATGGAAAGCTAGACAACCAACGGTAGCAAGAAACCTCCTAAAAGGGGGCATGATGGCTAGTGTGGCTACACTGTGGATCCAGGCCTTACTTCCATACATGCATGTGAGATACGTATGTATATACATGCATATATATGTATATGTGTATACGTGCATATACGTATTCACACATGCATATATATGACTTAATGTATGTTGTTTGTAGCATGCACACACGAACATACATATATAGGTATATGTATTACACATGTATACATGCATGCATGCACGTGCAAATGTCTGCGTATGGATGCATATATGTATGTATATGTACTTTGACTCAGGGTCTTAATATGTATCTTGGGCTAGCCTTGAACTCTCGATGCTCCAGCCTCAGCTTCCCAAGTGCTGGGATAACAGATGTGAACCACTACGTGTAGTTTTTTTTTTTTTAATCATGAAGAAAACACAGCATTTCCTTCCTGAGAGATGAGGATTAAGCTAAAGCTCATAACGGATTTGTCATAGCGCTCAGTACAGCATAAACCCACCAATAAACGTTAGCCGTTATTTTCATCATTAGCCCCAGCTGATGGCCGTCATTTCCGCTCTAGCCAGCTGCACACTAAGCAGCGAGCCATGAGGCCAGCACGGATTATATGTGACTTTCTGAGGTCCACACAGGCAAAAGTTGATGGGGTACGTAGACCACCGGTGGGACGCTCACAGCAGGACCTGGTGGCCAATGGAAAAATTATCAACAAAGTATTCAAAATAAATCACTTTCCTTTTAAGAGGAAATTACTAATATCTACTGTCAAACAACCACTCTTTCTCAGATCACAGCAAGGATTTGAAGAGAGCGATGATGATATTGATGATGATGGTGGTGGCGGTGACAGTTGTGTGTAATTACATTTGTCACTTTCTATTTACCAGCAGTACCCTTACCACTGGGAAACACAGCCCCTAAGATACTCTGAAGTAAATGGAGGAAGCATTAAGCTGGAAGAGTGAAACGGTGGTAAGTTTGCTTTCTCATGGGAAACTGAACTGGCCAGCAGATGAACCTTGAAAGAGGAAGTCTGCTGACCTAGTGTTACTAAACAAAGGAGGCAGCCAAGGCCCAGGGAAGTAGAGTAATGCCTTTAAATGTATGCCTCGAAGGAAGCAAACACCAATTATTTTTATATGACTTTAATTCTCCCAGTGAATACTTTATGGATGTTGGCAAGTCCTTCTGGAAAAGGAAGGGATTATTAATGAAGGACTCGGTGGCAACCACTCACAGTACTCTGGGAAATAATGCTCAACAAAGAATCATTTAGTTTGCACCCCATCTCTAGAAGATTTAGAAACTTGAAGAATCTTTTTTTAAAAAACAGTACAAAGTAGTATGTCCACATACATGACCCCTTTCACATGTGTTTTTATAGCTTACATGATCAACAAATAAACTTCCCACAGGAAAGTGAACACACAGAGCAAAGGAGTTGAATTTTGCTCTCTTATGCAAAGAGTGGATGCTTGACAATTTCTTTATTTTCAAATAAAAACTTTATTTAAAACAGTGCTGTGACCCTTTAATACAGTTCCTCACATTGTGGTGACCCCCAATGATAAAATTATTTTAGTTGCTACTTTATAACTGTAATTTTGCTACTGTTAAGA
Source organism: Psammomys obesus (assembly GCF_907164565.1). Classification (NCBI taxonomy): domain Eukaryota; kingdom Metazoa; phylum Chordata; class Mammalia; order Rodentia; family Muridae; genus Psammomys; species Psammomys obesus. Next base: position 12,402,199 of record NW_026586173.1, read on the forward strand.
ATCATAATGTAAATATCTGATATTTAGGATATCTGATATGCAACACCTGGGAAGGGCTCTTGACACACAGGTTGAGAACCACTAATTTAAAAGCACCTGAAAAAAATACCACACAGTGAAACTAGCTAGACTGAACATGTACACATCTCAAAGAACTTTTATGAATTTAGAACATCCGTCTGAAACTGTGGGGCTCCACATTGGATTTGTCTTTCTTTTTCTTTTTTCTTATTTTATTTTTTAAAATTCATTTATTTATTCACTTTACATCCCAATCATAATCCCCTTCCTCTTTTCCTCCAGGTCCCATCTGCCTTCCCTCTTTTCCATATCCTCCCTCCCCTCCCCCAAAGAAAAGGGGAGCCCTCCCCACCTACCCATTCCAACACATCAAGTCATATCAGGTCTGAGTGCGCCCTCTACCACAGTGGCTGGCCAGGCAGCCGCACCAGAGGGACGTGATGGAAAAGCATGCAAGAGAGTCCTTGTCTGAGACAGCCCCCAGCCCACCCTGCTCTTCTCACTAGAGAACCACATGAAGACCAAGCTGTCCACTGTGCACATATGTGTTGGCGCCTTGGTCCAGTCCACGCCTGGTCCTTAGTTGGTGTTTCAGTGTCTGCAAGTGCCCCTAGGCTTTTCTTCCTTTCTTTCTTTCTTTCTTTCTTTCTTTCTTTCTTTCTTTCTTTCTTTCTTTCTTTCTTTCTTTCCTTTCTTTCTTTCTTTCTTTCTTTCTTTCTTGTCTTTCTGTTTTGTTTTGTTTTGTTTGTTTTCTGTGACAGGGTTTTACTGTGTAGCCCTGGGTGACCTGGGACTCACTATGTAGGCCAAGACGGCCTCAATTCCATGGAGACCTGCCTGCCTCTGCCTCCCAGGTTCTGGGATTAAGGTGTGTGCCACCACAGCCAGTTTCACATTGGATTTAATTATTTTCCCTATCAAATACATTTTTATGTACTTATCTACCACAAAAAAAACTTAAAAATTTTTACAACAGCTAAGAACTGTAAGAACAATTACCTTCATGAAGTCTTCCATGACTCATGTATCCATTCTCTTCATTCAGTCCTTTCTCATCTGACCCTTCTACATGCCATCCTGCACCCATGTGTACATTTTTATATATCTGTATAGGGATAGGATCCACCAAGTTTTCCCTGAGATTGGGTGACCTTCTTTAATAGTATAGTATCTTTCTAATTTTTTTGTGAATTTTTGTGATTTAATTTCTCTTTCATGTACCAGACCGTCAAACACTCATCTATTGATGGGCATCTAGGTTGGCTCCATTTCCTTGCTGTGGTAAATGAAGCATCAGTAAACACATGGAGCCTCACACATCTCTGTGGTAGGCTATGGACTTCTTCAGGTACACATGCTCAGGAGTGAAATAGCTAGGTCATATGGTGGCTGTATTTTTTAATTTTTAATTTTTTTGAGAATCTCAATAATTTATATAGAACCACAAAAGACTATGAAGATCTAGAGCACTCTTTAGGGGTAAGAATGCTATCAGGGGAATTACAATACCCAGCCTCAAAACACACTGTAGCTTTAGTGACAAAGATAGCCTGGTACCGGCATGAACACAGACAGGTATACCGACAGAATGGAACAGACATGGAAATACAACAACAAAGTTATACCTCTTGATTTTTAGCAAAGGAGGTAAAAACATGCATTGGAAAAGACCGCCTGTTCAACAAACGTGCTGGAAAAACTCGGTATCTGGCTGCCAAAGAATGAAATTGGGTTCGTAACTTTAATTTTGTACAAAAATCAATTCAAAACAGATCAAAGACCTTAAATTAAAACCTGAAACGCTGAAACTGCTAGAGGAAAACATAGGCAATATTTCTTAAGACACTGGGGTGGGCCAGAATTTTCCAAATACGACACCAACGTCACAGGAAGCAGAGCCGAGTGTCAACAGATGGGACTACATGAAACATCAAGTTTCTGTGCAGCAAAGGAAACTGACAGGCAGGCCCACAGCCCACGGAATGGGAGAGAAATCTTCACCAACCATACTCCAGACAGGGAGTTCTATCCAGAGTTTACAAAGGATTGCATTAAGTAAATAACAAGGAAGTGATACTGCCAATAAACAAATAGACCAATGAAATTAATATAGACAGTTTAAAAAAAAAAACACAAACGGCTAACAACTACTTTAAAAAGTGTTCGATATCCCTAGCCACTGAGGGAACGTAATTAAAACTACTTTTAATACATCACCTTACCCCATCCAGAATGGTTGGCATCAATATATCTGAAAACAAATATTGGACAGTATATGGAGGAAGAGGAACCCTTCCTCAGTGCTGCTAAGCATACAAATTAATATAGCCATTATGGAAATCAGTTTGGAGAGTCTTCAAAAAACAATATGTTCTTATTGACCTAAAAAAGAATACATAAAACTCAAGGAAATAGAGCCTTAAGAAATGTCATCAGTGAAGAACATTTCTCCATGTATTTCCAGGTTTGTGAGCAGAACACAGTTCAGTGACTTCTGGCCAGTAAATCCAAAGATGATAGCTGAGCTCTGGATTGTGTCTTATTTTCCCCAAATCTAACTTACTCACCCTTGTAGATTCTTACACTGTGTAAACCATACTCTCTAATAGCTAGTTCTCAGGATCCTCCAGCATTTTCAGAAATGAGGCCTCTGGAATTAGTCTGTCAAAGTTTTAATCCAAGCTCTGCCATTATTGGCCTGCTTTAAAAGGAACTAGTTTCTTAACCTTTGTATGCCTCAGTTTTCTTGTTTGTAAGACGCAGATGCTAACTATAGCCAATTCATGAGAAAACTGCAGAGATTAAGTGACTTAATTATGGAGTAATTAACTCTAGACTGTCTGGTTCAGAATGACCAACAAAACTTACAGTAAATACATACCCACTTCCATCTTTGTAAAATATCGCCAGTTTTTCCTAATCAAAGCCTGAGATTCTCATGTGTGATGAGGTTGGGAGAAGGAGGGAAGCTAGTAAATTTAAGAAACTAGAAAATACAAACTGTTGGTATCTGACCTCAGAAAAGTGAATTGTTGAGCTAGCTATTAGTTGTCTGACTTGGAGGAAAAATGACAAGGCTACGTAGGAAATAAGAGCTTGAGAAAAATGGGGACAATGACTTTAATAGCATCTCAAATTTACCCATCCCAAATGTTACTGTTAATTGTTTCTTCAAGCCATTTCCATCTGAGCTCCATCTTTTCAGTGGTTTGAATCAAAACTCTAGAAGTCATCCTAGGCTATCTCCTGGTGATATCATTAAATCTTGTTTCTACACTTAAAATATAGTTAGAATCTGATCACCTCACCCCCCACAACCACTGTGATAAAACTCACCATTATTTCTCTCATCCACAGAGTTACTCTGTGAGGAATCCTCCAGCTGGACTCTCTCCCCACTACAAGCGATTCTCCCAACAGCAGCCATGGATCTCTTTAAACAGTGACATGTGGTTCCTCTGGCAGAGGAGCCTGCTGATTTCACCCAGCATCTGCCAAAGGCTGAGTACAACCTGACCCCTCCTGGCACACCTCTAACCACAGTCTCACTGGCTTTCTTGTTGCCCCTGTAATGCCAGGCACATTTCCACCCTATGGATAATGTCACGGCCATTCTCTTTACCCAGAATTCTGTCTGTCCGGCCACTCCACTCCCTAAACTTCAAAATCTCTGTTCAAAAGATATCATCTGAACCAGGCTGCTCTGACCACCCAGCTTAAAACTGTAACTGGGTAAAGCCTTTTCCTAACACATTGTCCTTTTCTGTGACACTGATCGTTTCAGCCTTTTAACGCCCTGTGTGGCTTACAGGTTACTTGTGCTAAGTATCGACTGTCCACCCTCTAAGAATGAGGGATGTGTAAAGGCAGAGATCTCTGTCTGTTCTGCTTGCTGCCGTAGCCCAAGTCTGAGAACAGCGCTGGGCATGAAATTATCATTTACAGACTTGAGGGAACAGTGAATGGAATAATCCTGAGAGATGAAGAGGGATCAGTGGACACCAGGATTGATTTCATTTTTCATAGAAATACTATTATCTTCCATTTCTACCAGGATGTTAGAAAATACAGCAAAACCCAGTGTAGGACTTCTTGTTCCTCCCTCCAAGCCTGCCTGGATGCCGTGTGATGCAAAAATAAATGGATGAATAAGTGATTAATAAATAAAGTTCTCAAAAAGTTCTCTGCTTTGGTTGCTACAAACTGCTCAGAACAAAGCTTCCTAGATGACAGTTCATGGAGAGCACCTGAGTGTGAGTAGGGGCAACGACAGGTCAGCCCCCACAGAAACAAGGTCTCAACAGTGACTGCTGTGGGTATTAATGCTAAAAGGACACTGGGAAGTCCAGTTCATGAGAGTGATTTGTGGAGGAGCACCCTCTTACATCGAGTGAAAAAGAATCCATCTTCTTTCTGGTGGGGCATCAAGTTATGGCCTGGAACAGATTATTTTTCCCAGGCTCCTTCAAAGCTAAGCAGGCTTTAAAAGTCGAGCCCAGTGAAAGATTAGATAAACAACTGGACAATGTTTTTTACACTCTAGTAACATAAACATTTCAGATTCCTCCCTAGCTCTGTACAAGCTTGACTCTCTAATTCCAGAGAAGGTGGAATATCTTCAACGTTTAAACATTACCTTGAATTATTCACATCTAACTCTATTTTATCTTATACTTTTTTGGCAGTAAAATGACGAGGTTTGTCCAAACTATGGTACCACAATTCCCTTCCAACAATAAAATAACTTGGACTGAGCCAGCTCTATTTCCTTTGAAGATGAAAATGGCAGCCTTCCCAACAAGTCTCTCTTCTTACCCCTCATGGTTCCCAGACTGCACCATGTCAACCCAAGCTTCACAAACGTGGAGGAGCATCATAGGGCTACCTGCCTGCAGTTTCAAAATGCACTGGCTAAAACAAAGATGGTTTAAAATAGTTGGTAAGGCAGGGAAACACAGGGCAAGGATGGCGCTTTGATTGGGTGGGGTGCTACACAGAGAGGCCCTTGGAGAAGAGGGCCTGTAGGAACGTCGCAGGCGAGGGAGATGGAGAGAAGGGGGTGTGGAGCCAACAGCATCACCAGCCCTGAGCACACCTCACACTTGGCAGGTCGTGAAGTGGTGATGGCCAAGGAAGGAGAGAGAAATACTGTGTAGCGGCATCTCATTTGCACTGTATCTATACAATGCTACCTGGTCTGGTCCCCACACTTTGAGGGTAGAAAAGGTTAAAAAAATAAAAAAAAAAATTTAAAAAGTACCCTTATGCTTCTGGAAAATTATACCCCCAAGCCCGGAAAATCGCACCCCTAAGGCCAGTTTCTGCATAGGTTTTAATACTTTTAACCTTCATTCCTATATTTGTGAACTGGAAATCCCTTTCTAAGTAACTATGAGGAAATAAACGAGATGTTGCAGAGAGCATCAGAGACAAAGATCATATTCAATTCTTGGCAGTTAGTATAATAAATGAAAAGCTGTAAAGGTGAAACTGGTGATTAGGCCTTTTCTCTCTCTCCTCTGGGAGCATGAATAGTACCTTCCAGCATTATGAAGGCTAGCCAGAAGGATGGAGCTTCCAAGTGAGTACCAGCATAATTTCTCCATATTTCATGACTTAAGTGTGTGCTGGTTTCAGCAGTAGGGTCTTGCCAATCAAGTTGTGGAGGGTGACCCAAAGCAATGACAACGGCCTTGAGTGACGGGCGTGTCGAGGAAACCTCCCTGACTAACATATACCTATATTCAATAAGTATATTGAATATAGGTATATGTTAGTGCACCTGCAACTGGACAGAATTTTTTCATCTTCAGTTTTTCTTTTTTTTTTTTCAATGAAAAATGTTTTTTACAACATTTTTTGATCACAATTTTCCCTTATGAAATTCCTCACATATCTTTCTGCAGGTGGCCAACTCCACATATTTTTATTCTCTCTCACTGTAGAAAACAAAGAGGCAGGACAGAGCAGCAGCGGATGGTACCAAATACAAAGACACACAGAGGAAAACTGTGCAGAGAACAGTGAGCAAATCTGGAACTCGGAATCCTAAACGGACGCCGCCTTGTTTACACCTCTCCCCTTAGGGATCGAGGAACCGTGTCAGAGGTAAAAAGATAGTAAGAGCCAGAGGCGACAAATGACATCAAGTAAACATGTTTTCTCAACACAGGACTGATGAGCATATAACTCACACCAATGGTGGAGCCATCCACAGGGAAGGCACGGGTGGAAGGCACGTGCGGTCCCATCACGAAGAGGGGATGGACGTGCACATGAGAGCTCTCGCCCCTAAACCAGACGCTGTCTGTAAATAACAACAACTTGCAATAAGTCGCCAGTAAGTCTCAGTAGATACGTTAACCATACTTAGGGTAGGCCCCGTGCCCAGCAGAAGATGGCCAACGCACAATAAAACTCAACACTATATTTGTAGACATTTTGTCTCATATGGCGTTGCTTGGTTTTTTTTTTTTGTTGTTGTTGCTTTTGTGGTTTTTTTTTTTTTTTTATCTTTTTGGTCTTTTGCTTCTATATTATGGCTTCTGATTTTGTGTGTTTGTGTTTTTTTTTTCTTTTTGTGTATGTATGCTATTTCTTATCTTTTTTTTAATTTTTGTCTTAATTTATGGTTTGCTTCAGTTTTTCATTTTTCCTAATAACTAAATGATATTTCATCGTATAAGCACACCGCATTTTCATTATCTGCTCATCAGGTGATGGACATCTAGGCTGTTTCGATTTCTTAGCTATTAATGTATCATGTAGTACAATACAGAGTGCTTTAGATCCATCCCCAAGAATTGTATAGCTTATGGTATATCTATTTCTAGTTATAAAGGAAGGTCCGTACTGATTTGCATAAGGCTGGCCTAGACCACACCCCCTTCAACAGTGAACAAGTGTCACCCTGTCCCCACATCCATCACAGCACTTCTGTCGTCTTGATCTTAGCCATGTCGACGGGGTAAGAAGATGAAATCTCAAAGTAGTTTTACTTTGCATTTTCCTGATAACTACGGATGTTGAGGGGATGTGTGGGGATAAAAGACGGGGCACAGATTGAGGAAATGGCCAACCAACAGCTGGCCCAATCTGAGACCCACCCCATGGGAGAGCCCCAACCCCTGACACTATTAGTGATACTCTTGATATCCTTGTAGACAGGAACCTAGCATAACTGTCTTCTGAGAGGCTTCATCTAACAGATAATGGAAACAGATGCAGAGACCCACAGCTAAATATGAGACAGAACTCAGGGAGTCTTGTGGAAGAGTTAGGGGAAGGATTGAGGGAGCTGGAGGGGTCAAGGACACCACAAAGACCTACATAGCCAACTAACCTGGGCCCTTGGGGGACTCACAGAGACTGAACCACCAACCAAAGAACATGAGTGGATTGGCCCTAGGCCCCCTAACATATGGAGCTGATGGGCTGTTTGGTCCTCAAGTGGGTCCCCTAATTGGAGCAGGGGCTCTCTCTGACTTGGACTCTGTTGCCTCCCTCTGGATCCCATTTCCTTAGCAGGGCTGCCTTGTCTTGCCTCAGGGAAAGAGGAGGCACTTAGTCCTGATGTGACTTGATGAGCCAAGGTAGGTTGGTACCCAGGGATGGAGAGGGGAGGAAGGGACAGGAGGAAGTAGTTAGGAGGGTGGGCCTGAAAGGAGAGGAGTGCAACTGAGATATAAAATGAACAAATTAATTAAGAAATAATAATATTTCTCAGGCCATTTGTATCTCTCTCTCTCTCTCTCTCTCTCTCTCTCTCTCTCTCTCTCTCTTTTCCAAGACAGGGGTTCTCCGTGTAGCCTTGGCTGTCCTGTACTCACTTTGTAGACCAGGCTGGCCTCGAACTCATAGAGATCTGCCTGCCTCTGCTTCCCCAGATGCTAGGATCATAGGCATGTGCCACTGTGCCCAGCTGTGTTTCTTCTTATAGGAATTCTGTGTTTAGATCCATGCCCCATTTTAAAATTTAAGTTGTTTGTTCTCATAGTTTTCATTTTCATCAGTACTTTGTATATTGTAAACAACAACACTGTGCCAGATGTATAGCTGGTCAATATTTGTTCCCATTCTATAGGATGCCTATTTACTTGATTAATGGTGCCCTTTGTTGTGCAGAAAGTTTTTAGGTTCGTGAGGTCACATTTGTTGATAGTTGGCTTTAACTCCTGCACTATCTTAGTCTTAATCAAAGTCTTTTCCTGTGCCAATGAGTTTAAGCATATTCTCTCCTTTCCCCTCTGACAGGTTCAGGGTATGGGGTTTTACACTGATGCCCTTGATCTGTTTGTGGTAGAGTTCATGCCTCATCAGAGATGAAGAGCCAATTTCATTCCTCTATGTGTAGCTACCCAGCTGAACCAACACCACTTGCTGAAGATGCTATCTTTTCTTCAATGTGTATTTTTAGCTTCTCTGTCAAAAATCAGATGGCCATAGGAGCATGGATTTATATGTGGGTCTTAAATGCTATTGCATTAATCAATATACCTAGTTTTATTCCAGCACCATGTTCTTTTCATTACTGTGGCTCTCTAGAATGACCTGAAGTCTGGGATGGTGATACCCCCAGCAGCTTTCTTGTTATTCAGGATTGTTTTGGCTTTCCTGGACACTTTGTGTTCACACATGAAATTTAACACTATTTTTTTCAATATCTACAAAGATCCACATTAGAATTCTGATGGGAATTGCACTGATTCTGTAGAAAAAATTTTAGCAGGATGTCCATTTTCACAATAATAACCCTACCATGAGCATTTGTGGAAAGTCTTTTAATTTTTCCATCGCCTTCAACTGGTTTCAATTTCTTGATAGAAGTTTTCATTGTATGGGCCTTTCATGTCCCTGGTTACGTTCATTCCAAGGTATTTTTGTTTGTTTGGTTTGGTAGGTTACTGTAAAAGGATACCCAGCAGCTAGTTTGCTTGTTTTGATTTTGCTTGTTGACTCGCTACCAACCAGGGTCATCTTAGAGGACAGATTAGACATTTCTGTTTTTTTTTTTTTTTTATAATTTTTTTCTCTCTTGGAGCTGCCTTCATTGTATCCCATAGGTTTTGGCATTTGGCATGTTGTGTTTTCATTTTATTTCAAATATATTTCATTTATTCAGTGATTCCTTCATCATTTAATCATGTATTATTCAATCTCTATGACTGTGTATACTTTCTGTGGTTTCAAATAATTCAAGAAGTTATTTCAATTTTCCTTATTTGTTGAGAGAAATTTTATGTCCCCAAATAAAGTCTATTTTAGTGAAGGTTGTATGGGCAGCTTGAAGAATATGTGAAACCTTGAGAAAATACTCCCAGAAGACTGGCAAGTCAGTGAAGGGACATTTTCTTGATTAATGATTGCTGTGGTAGGACTCAGCCTACTGGAAGCATTACCACCCCAGGCCCTGGGGGGGTGGTATGAGAAGGCAGACTGAGCAAGCATGAGGAGCTACCCAGTAGTCGGTGTTCCTCCACGGCTTCTGCTCCTGTTCCCACCTCCAGGTTCCCACCCTGACTTCACACCCTGTCTCTCTTCAGGGACAGGCTGTTATCTGGAAGTGTTAAGATAAAATGAATCCTCCCCCCTCCCCAAGATGATTTGTGCATGGTGTTTCTTAACATCAACAGAAATTCTAACTAAGACCATATTCATTTCATGTTCCTGGAAGGTTGTAGAACATCTAATATTTACGCAGAGGTTTATTTTCCAAAGTTGGCATAAGCTGTGCTATGAAGCTCATAAAATGCAGAATTTACAGACGACACATTCACACAGGAGAAGTTCAAAGGCTACATCATTCGTAATATGGATGTAAAAACTTAAATTAAGATACTAGCAAATCAAGAAGTATAATATTTAAAGCACAAATAAAAGCAAAAATAAATAAAAATTAGCTTATAAAATAAAAAATAATTTAATTAGTGAATTCTACAAATCGGTGTTCCAAAAGGGAGTGCTGGGTCTGGAGAGATGCCTCTGAATTTAAGAGAATGCACTGCTTTTGAAGAGGACGTGAGCTCAGTTTCCAGCAGCCCAAATGAGTGGCTTACAACCAACTCTAACTCCAGCTCCATGGGCTTTACTGCCCTCTTCTGGCCTCCTAAGGTACTTGCATTCACATGCACATACTTGTTGGTACACAGTCCATGGACAAAGTTGTATGAATAGATTCCTGAAACCTTGTGGAAAACTAAGACAAGAGGCTTGTGACCTCAGTTTCTGCAAAACAGGAAATTGTTCCTGGAATGTGTTTTTGTGCTCCTCTCAGCTGTAGCAGATAGGAGTGAATTTACTTCGTATTACTCGTTATTGCTTGCTGTTGTTATTCAATTGAATGTTAAACTACTCTTTATATGCTTCTAGGGAAAGCACATTTTTGCCACATGCAGCTTCCCTAGTGAGTGAATACATTTTGAACTCATGTGAACTTCAGTCAGGTGATGATTCATTTTTTTTTTATTATTAAATATTTATTTATTTATTTACTGTGTATACAGTATTCTGACTACATGTGTGCCTGCACACCAGCAGAGGGCGCCAGATCTCATTACAGATGGTTGTGAGCCGCCATGTGGTTGCTAAAAACTGAAGAACAGCTAGTGCTCTTAGCCTCTGAGCCATGGCTCTGGCTCCTAGGTGGCACCTCTTAACCGTCAGACCATAAACTGTCGGATGCTCTGCGTGAAGTTGGCTCTTTCATAAGACTTCAGGCCCCACTCTCCCAGGTTCATGCCACCAACTGGGGTGTAAACATACACCCTCACACACATCTACACAGTTACATATTAGATGTAAGAAAGAGAACCCTGCCAGGCAGCGGTGGCTACATGTCTTTAATCCCAGCACTCAGGAGGCAGCGGGAGGCAGGTCTCGGTGACTTCAAAGCCAGGCTGGTCTACAGAGCTAGTTCCCGGACTGCCAAGGCTACACAGAGAAAGTCTATCTCAACACGCACACACACACACACACACACACACACAAACACACACACACACACACTCGCGCACACGTGCGCATGCACATACACACACAAACCACAAAGGAATTTTATTAGAGGATAATACTAAGTATCCATTTATAATCTTCTAATTAATTACTTGAGAATCTCATACCTACAAATAATGAATTTTGATTAGATTTATCCCCAAATCCTCTCAAATCCATACCACCTCCACCCATAATTTCATAACTTCTTTTATTTTTATTTTTCCAACTTTAATATTCAAAAATGTTGCAGACACACACACATACACACACAAGTTAAGCCAATATATTACACGTACAGTATGCTGGCCTTTTCTTTTTTAAGAGTCCTATTTATGCTGTTCCTATGCTCCTGGATGCAGGGTTTTCCATTGGGTTGTGGTCACACCCTTAAAGAAAACTGACTCTCCCTCCTCTAGACGCCATCAGGCATCAACAGCTCCTCAGTTAGTGGTGGGGCCACATAAGCCCCTCCTCTTCCCATGTTAAATGGTATGGTACTTGTATAGGTCTCATGCAGGCAACCACAATTCTGTGATCCATAGCTCTTAACACCCTTCTGTTCTCTCATTTATAATGTTCCCTGTGGGGTGGTTGAGCATTCCATTCCACTCACTCTTTGCACTTTGACCAGTTGTGAGTTTTGCATTAGCCACTGTCCACTTCGAAAGGAAACTTCTCTGTAGAGGAATTTTAATTTAGAACACAGCTGCTCCGGCAAAAGATCACATCCAAAGGCCTTCTAGGTCTGTTTGATCTGGCTGCAGTTCGGACATACTGGGCTATGGTGGCACACGCCTTTAATTCCAGGAGACAAACGCAAGCAGATCTCTGAGTTCAAGGCCAGCCTGGTCTAGAGCAAGTTTCAGGTAAAGAAAAATTTAAGACCAGATGTGATGCTACATTCCTTTTATCCCAAACAATGAAGGTAAAATTAGTTTGTAGAGGAATCACCATGTTCGAAAGTGATGTTATTTGAGTTGCAGAGAAAGTGATGAGTCAGAGAAAGATCTGACAGAATAGGATATGCCCAAATTTCATGAATACAGATAGGAAAGGGAAGCTACTCAAGGGAGGAACACAGAGGATGAAGAGAGAGAGGAGGCAGTTTTACTGAGAGAGTTTTACAGAGAGAGGATGAAGAGAGAATAAGCCAGACACAAGTGAAGACAGAATGAGCCTGAGAATGAGAAGGAATCAGAAGATTAGAACATATTGACAAAGATATTGTGAGGCCAAGGAGAGTGATTCAGCCAGAGGCCAAGAGAAAAGTCAGACTGAATCAGTCAGCTGGGAGAGGAGTTTGCGCCAGAACAGCTGAGTTGAACCAGCCAGCCAGAGCACAGAAAGAAGAAAAGGTGAGCTTATTCAGCAGTAAGACATAGAGGCTGAGAGCATTCTAGGCCTGGATAAGATGGTACGGAGGCTAGAAGCTTCTAGGACTAGGCCTTGGTTAACGGACAGAGGCAGTAAGCTTCAGAGACGACAATTAAATCAGGCGAATAAAAGTTACTTTTACGAGATCTGAGAGCTGCATTAATCTACTGGCAGAGAAACACAGATGGACAGAGAAGTTGGATACTATGTCCATTTAGTAACGTAACAGTAAATAGGTTTGTTTCTGAAAACTGTGAGATCTCCAAGCCTGAGTTATTGGCCAGATTTACTTTTCTGGACATTTACTTTTCTTCCTTTGAGGCAAACCTAAAACCCAATCATAAACTAGCTGGCTGCATCCATAACATGCATGCCATTGTTACATCTGTGCCCTAACATGACATGACAGATGAGACAGTTGATGGCTTTTCCTCTCAGCCGTCTTACATACCACCTTCCAGCACTGCAAAAGCAGCTAGCAGAGAGGAAGTCCCAGTTTCGCTTCTCCATGTCCCGAGACCAGAGTGTGTGGTGTCTTCAGCATTACTGTCTTATCAAATTTATTTCTGATATTTTTAAAGTCTAACAAAACATAAATAACTAAGTTAATAGAAAACAAAATTCATTAGTAAAGCAAATAAAAATACATTATTCTGGTTGATGATGAGAATATTCGCTGGCTATCACCAGTATTCCTTTACACTGTTTTAAAAAGTCAAGGCTAATATAATAAAGGAAAAGGAAGAAATTCATGCATTAGCAAGTAACTGTAATTTCTAAATAGTATAACATATCTTAAAATATGCATAAAAATCAGTTGAAACAGGTGAAATATTATAACATATACATGATCTACAGGGGGCTAACGGTGCAGCTGTTACTATAGCTCATGCTCAGCACATGAAAAGCCCTGGCTTTGATCCCAGCTCCACCACCTAGCCCCTTCCTTCTTTCTCTCTCTCCCTCTCCTCTCACAGTCACACACACAGATACACACAGACAAACACGCACAGTATACATGAAACAACCCTCTCTTCCTATCAGATACACACACACACACACACACACACACACACACACACACACACACACACTATTCCATGTCTTATAATGACATGTCAATGTTCAGTGGCCAGCCAAACATACTAACTGGTCTCATAATAAGATGTTGCCCAGTGATGCATACAATGACATTTATAAATGATGGAATTACCTACCAATGCACTCTTGGAGCAAACCCATGTCATTAATCAATTCATGACTGTGTATACAAGGAAACTTGCGTATGGACAAGATATGCCTAAGAAGGGATGGTGGCCCTATCACTTTTTGCTTTTAAGTAAATCACAGCCATATCACTTTTACTGAAAAGCCCTCAGTGACTCAACTTAGCTTCCTTCCAACAAACTGGTCTGGTCTTTAACATCAGCCCTGGAACAGGCCTCCACACTCCAGTTCCCCTGACCTGCTCACGTACCTGAACCAACTGCACAGCCCCACATGGCTGTCCCTTACACATGTGTGTGCATTCTGCCTAGAACCCTCTATCTATTTTCCGGACCAACTCCTCTTTCCACACCCATTCACACACCCACAGGCTTTGCTTGAGCCATGCCCCTTGCCTACTCACGCCTCAAGGGCTTCGGATTGCTGTTTTTCAAGGTGAGGAGTTGGCCGTGGGCAGAAAAACAAAGACGCAAAAAAGGCGAGTCATGATTCAACATTAAGGCCCATGAAAAACAAAAGAGCAAACACATGTTCTGCAAAGGCTCTCTGGGCGGCTCCCTGGAATGTGAATTTGTATAAAAACTCCAAGAAAAACCACCCAGAGAATAAGAAAAAGGGGGGAAATAAGAAAGTAAACAACGCCAGTCCGTTAAGCTATTTTTAAAAGCACAGTGAATTACCATGGACAGTTTTTGTGTGGTTAATTTTATGTGACAGAAAAAATAAAGTGATGCTGTTTATATAACGGATATATAGTACACATCTTTCAGCTGCTATTTTCTAAAATCCCAGAACGGATAAAATGAAACCAGGGAAATAGTTTAGAAAAGCGTTTGAAAACTATGTAACGTTGGTGACCTCCATCATTCAGCAAGCCAAGAAGGCTCCGGCCTCCGAGCTCTAAGATGCCCTCTCCTAGCAGGGGCTGCTCCTCCCAGTGGCACCAAAACAGAGCCAACCATTTTTGTTGTTTGGACCCTGTTGCCTGGGCCCTCAGATGAGCAGATCCCACCGAAGTCTCTGTAGAAGCACCCTGACTTCCTGCCCAACAACTGCTTCTTTATTTCATGTCTATTTGCCAAGCAAAGATGTGACAAGATAAGCCATACAGTGTTTGGATAGGAATAAGTTTAGGTTGAGGTAAAGCGATGTTTCATGCATAAGAAAATGAGTTTAATGTGACAGGGCTGTAATGTTTACAGACATAAATCAGAGGTCCGGGACACACTAACCTTCCCATTTGGCAGTGAGAACTTACTCTGCAGTATTTAATTCAGCCTGGAAAACTTAAGTCTTCAAATGAATGTGCTTCTATGGTCCTTTCGATGGCCTTCCCCCCCACCACCAAAGAACAAGTACAAAGTGCCTTGCCTGAAATGGTCAGTTTAGAAAGAAAGGCGCTATCTCTGTCTGTCTCCCCTCCCACCCTATCTCTTTGTGTGTGTGTGTGTGTGTGTGTGTGTGTGTGTGTGTGTCTGTCTGTCTGTCTCTCTCTCACACACACACATACTCATACACAGAGAGAGAATCAGGGAAAGAGAAAAAGCACAGGAGCTCCTCATTAAGTAGTAGGTGAACATTTTCTCTGAATGGTTAGAAAGTACCTCACGGTCTGAGCAGTCATCAGTGTTTCAAAGGTTCTGTCCTGAACAACATGGTTCACAGCGCAGAGAGGGTTGAACCTTTAAGCGCCCAAGCTACTGAACTGCAGGTTGTAATGATACCCATGGCTACGCTCAGCCTATGGAACACAAAGGCCTCACAATTATATTAGTGTGCTAGCTGAATCCATCTCCCTATATATATTCACACCAGAGTGAGTCCCCTCGGTCGAATTATCCTTTAACAATGTCTCAGGGCATTTTCTTTGACTTTTCCCCTGGTCTCTGTTAAGCAACATATGGTTATTCATCACTTGAAAAACAAAAGCAATATCCAGAGTGGAACAAGAGGAACAGCAATCACTTTGCATCTAGATAAGCAAGCTGACGTCTTGATTGCTCCAGGGCTCTTCTCACCCAGAACCCTATGCCATTGAAAGTGCCTATTATTATATTCCATGGATGATAAACACCTGTTTAAAAAACACTATTCCCTTTTGCTCTCTCTGCTAGACAATGTCTCGTGGCCAGCTGTCAGTTCTCAAGTGATCGTCCAAATGGACCTGCTGAACACTAGCATTTCATTTGGATGCCTGAGCTCCATAAATGGAGACCGTCCAGTATGGAGAATACAAAAACTGTTGGGGGTTGTTCCGATGCTTTATTTTGACGCTGATTATTAGGCCTCAAGATCTGGTTACTCTTTGGATACACCTATCCTTGTTATGTAAACCTGCCTAAGACATTATACCTGATTGGTTGATTAATACCTGGGCTTGGCAAAATGAGGTAGGCATGGCTAAGGTTCCCAGGCTTTGGGTTTAAGAGAAGGGAAGAGAGAAGAAGGATGCCATGATGGGTTAGCATGGAGAAGGAACCACGTGGGCCAGGAGAAAGCACTCCAATAATGGCATGAAAAGGCCCAGATGAAGAATGCAAGCAAGTATTTATAAGATTATAAATGGAAGGTAACCCAGATAGGAATGATTAAGGTGGATGGCATTGGATGGAGGCTCGAAGATAGATGGTGAGGTTATTGAGATCGTGTAGGTAAAATATCTGCCCAGCCCAAGGTAATAAGGCAGTTATAAAATCTAACAAGTGCCTGTGTCTTATTATTTGTGATAGCAGGTCAAATAATACCACCACAATAATTATAGATATAATAATAAATAATATATAGCCCAACACTTTTTTATTTACAACAACAAAGTACTGTGCTCTAGTCAGAATCCTGGGCCCCAGTCCAGCTCCATAGCTCAGCAGTCTTAGGCAAATCACCTCAGCAATGCTTATTTACAGAAAAAGTTGGAGAAAAGAATATGCACCTAGTGGGATTTTAAAAATCTATCAGATATGTCAGTCCTACAGAAAAAAAAACTCAAACATATTAGTTATTTTTACTATAATAAAATATCCCAAGACATGATAGTTAAATAAATATATAGATGCATTCATGGTGTTCCAGTTGTGAATATTGATATAACAAACAAATGTTCTTCATTAAAACCACATAAGCTATAAAACAAAATTACCTTTTGTAGGAACTGGAGAGATGACACACTGGTTAAGAGCTCTTATAGCTCTGCAAAAGCCCCAGATCCGTTCCCAGCACCCACAAGGTGATTACAATCCTCTATAACTTTAGGACCAGAAGTCCCAAAGCCCCTTCTGGCCTCCGTAAGTATTGTGTAAATGTGGTATACACATATACAGGCAGGCAAAACACTCACACATATACACATATAAAAAAAAACAAATACTTTAAAAATATTTTAAAATATCTTTTTAAAATTATTTCTTCTGGTGTTGTTCTGTCCCAAATGAATAAAATGCATCTAGTTAAACACAAAATACTTAGTTTTAAATTCTTAGGCAAATGTTTACTTTAGACTTACAAGGGTGAACGGAATTGAGTAATTCTCTAGTCTGTCTAAAACACTTGCCTGAAATGGTATTTTACTTTATTTTTTCACAGCTATCAAGGGCACTAATCAGCCCACAGCGTATGTTGAAATGGATTTTGAAATCTGGTTGTCATCCAGGCTGTCTCATAATTTAGCTTCTCTTCATCTCATCATTAAAATGACAGGTAATATCCTGGCCACTGTTGGAAGTCTTTCATGTTTGAGCCTCAAATTGACGGAAAACAAATTTTAGTGTCTCCATACAGGCCATAATGGACACTGGGGCCAAGCCTTTCCGAGGGTGTAATAAATGTATTCAAGCCCTAAACGGTTTAGAAAATAATTTCCCTTTGCATTAACTGAATAAATAAGGCCAATTTGAGACAGTGAGTG
Source organism: Psammomys obesus (assembly GCF_907164565.1). Taxonomy (NCBI): domain Eukaryota; kingdom Metazoa; phylum Chordata; class Mammalia; order Rodentia; family Muridae; genus Psammomys; species Psammomys obesus. The sequence goes on from NW_026586173.1 coordinate 12,419,714, forward strand.
GCTTCATGACCCTAAGACTTGGCAATACTGGAAAAAACAAGACAAACACATTGTCCTGCTCCATCTCAGACAGAACAAGGTCTTCTGTCCTGGATCCTTTTCAGCTCATAATGAAGTGCTCAGAGGAGGAAGTGGTGAGGCTGTGGAAACCTCTGAGGACAAGATGAGCTCCAAGCTAAACACTGAAAGGATGGCTCCTTAAATTCTTCCCATTTTTATTAGGGAATTCAAACAGGAATGCCCAATATTAAGGTTTTTTTTGTCTTTTTTTTTTTTTAAGATGCCAGGAATTGGGGCCAAATGGCAAGCTTTAGCCTTTTGAATGTGGAGAAGCACACAGTTCTGCAGAGGGTGGGCGAGAAGAACCCCTAAGGAGCAGACCCCCAAAGCCACGCCCCTCTGCCCAAGGAAGACCTTCATGTTCCAGTGTGCTAAAAGCACACCTTCAGCTTCTTTGTCCTCTCTTTGCAAACACCTTTTCTTCATCAAATATATTCCCTGTCCAGATGGAAAGGCTACATCCGCTATTTGCCTCTGTCCTGGAGACAGAGAAAATATGAACGATTATACACTGATAAGATCTGGAACCCAGAACAAGGCTGTGACAATGAGCCCTTCCTACAAGAGGTGCAGCATGAAAACAGGGATTGCTCCCTGGATGCTTGTCAACATCGTGCTGAGGATCTCTGGGTAGAAGCCAAGATGGGTAAGTGGTGGCCTTTGTGAGCTCTGGTTTACCCTCTGGCACTTGGCCAAATTAGGCTTCAGTTCTCTCCCAGAATCCCCCACTAAATAAGAAACATGCAGAGAAAAGCAAACATGACTTACACAGCAGATGACTCCTTCTGAAAGAAAGTCACCTCTAGCATTGCCCTGCTGCTCCTGAAACCACGCGGTTTGATTTCTGGGCTCTTGAAGTGTATCGAGAAGTGTTCTGTCTACCAAGCCAGCTGAGCACTAGGGCCAGTCTGCCTGCACGCAAACACACACACACACACACACACACACACACACACACACACACACACTACTACCAACACCAACACCAGTGAAAGGAAAAGGCCACAAATTTGGAAGAGAGTAAGGGGAGGTCCACGTGAGGGTCAGGGGGAGGAGAGGGAAAATAACCTAGTTATTTAAATACAAACCAAATATTGACCTATAGTTAACACAGGCACGCTGAAGTGCTTAAGAGACAAAGGCTCTCCATACACAATCAACTTTAAAGTGCACACAAATAAAGTGCTGTTGAGCAGAGGTGGTTCAGGTAGTTAGATCATAACAAAATAAGATTACAAAATGTTAAACGCAGACTTGATGTGAGAAAACCGAGCATCCATTTTTACAAACTTTCTATGGTTTTATGTTTCATTTGATCATAATTAAACAGTACGGGGCACGCTAATCAGGAGAGCAGTACTGAAATAAGTTGACACGTCAAGTGAGGAGAAGAGGTCACAACAGCGACAACCTTCAAACATCGCTGCTGAGCCCTGATGTGGACGGCACGCCAGACGCTGCCAGACATTTTCTTATAAGATCAAACCTATTCCTACTGTGAGATCTGGTGTTCCAGTTTTAGATACTCATCCAAGATAAAGATATATTTCCATAAAGAGTCTTATCCACAAATGTCATGGCAGGTTTATTAAACTAGCTCCAAACTCCGCTGGCAGGAGAAAAAGTGTATAAACCAGTGGTGTGTTTATACAACGAAATACCACTGGTCAATAAAAGGAATGAAGAACTAACACATCCAATTACGTGAGCGAACCTCCAAAGCATTGTAAGGATTAAAGACATACCTGGCGCAAAAGTGCACACCATATGAATAATTTACAGAGAGAGACATGGCTAATATGGATTGGGGGTCATGCTTACTCAGGGCATGAGGGGCCAGTGGGAGGGCTCTTCGGTAGGATAGCCGCAGTCTATCGGGAGCTATTTCCCAGAATGTTCTCCGGTTGGCTTGCTGGTTCTGTGTGGTTAGAGTGGGGTTGTATGCTCTTGTCAGTGCTGCAGAAGCAAGGCCTGCGTGCTTCCCAGTGCACATCTGCTGGCGTGTGCAGCCTAGTTACCAGCAACGCTCGCTGTGGTCACTTGACTGAGGTAACGCCTCCCAGCCTTCTCGGCCGCAGGGGCTTACTCTCCTTCACAGTAAGCAGCTATGTTGGGGGGAATGCTTTGAGGCGCCACAAATACCTTGTTTCTCCTCAGAATTTCTCCAAATGCTGTTAGCATCTCCTGTCAGGCCTTGCTTCTAATGCTTGTTACTGTGATGTTTGTCTGTGGCATTTCTGTGTTCCTCTCAATCATTCTTCAATTATTAAATGGGACTTTAAGTAAAAAGAAAAGACCTATCTCCTCTACTTATTCAATTTGTTATTTATGGAAGCATGGGTTTGATAACTGACTTAGTCTAAGGGCTGTAATCTGATACTATAATTACTTGTTCCTTAAATTCCTCCAGTTTTGGCCATTGGAGGTTCTTGTGGTTGGTTTCTGAGCCTTTGAATATGCTTATAATATTCTGGTACTACACGACGATCTGGGCCTTAGCTTGCTTTCTTCTGCCCTAGAAGCAAGCATGTCTCCAAAGAGCCAAGGTTCCTACGTTTAACATACTTAACTTTCATTTTTTTTCCTTGTAGACAGAGGTACTTTTAATGTTTATCATTAATGTCAGCATTTTTTTTTCACTTGGATGTATTTGAAAAGTGGTGATTTTCCCACACATCGGACAATCTTTATGACAGAAATAGGAAGCCAGAATATAAAACACAAACATGTATTACCTATATCATAAGTCATTTTAAAATGAGAGATGGTAATTAGAAACCAGAATATGGGCACTAGGTATGCCCCTTCTGTTAGTTACCTTTACTCCCAGCTCCTCATCGCACACAGAGCTGGGCTATTATGTATTAAACCACATAAATGTGCAAATCTCACCCACACATACACACACACATTCACACATATAGATTATACATACACACATAAACAGATACATAGATCAAACCCTTGAGACGTACTACTGCCTCTGGTATCTACCTCTTAATTCTTTGTTGTTTATTCCTGATAGAAAGCAATTTCAGAACTGATCATCTGTCATGTGTGAACAATGGACTCACTGACTGGAATTGCATTTGTGTGCGTTCCTTTCTGCCCCCAGCCTCAGTTTCACAGTATCAGTAAAAATACAGAGGTTAGTGTTTTCCTGCCCATCACCCACAGCTTGGATGCTATCAATTTTTGTGTTCTACGTCAAATTTCCCCTCACATTCTGGTTATAGTCATCCCATTTTTTAAAGTGGCATTCAAGCTGTCATGCTAGTTCTGGGAGTGAGAGCAATGCGCAGAGGGCCCTCCGCAGAGGTTGCTTCTCTTCATCCCTACCCATGCCCCTACCTTCTCTCTTCTTCCAGTCTCTCTCACTTGCTCCCTGTGGTAACTGGTGTCTGCAGTTTATTTATTTTGTATAAATGAACAGACATGCCGCAGCATACTATGATATCATGTTGGGTATTTTCCTTTAACAATATGTACAGTCAACCTGCCTAATGAAATTAGTTATAATTTGACCTTGCCAGAAGAAATGGCTCTCTGTCTTAGGGAACACCTGCTGGTTAGATTAAGGCTTTCATCTAAAATTGTGACCAAGTATGAAACTGCAGGAAGATGTGCTACACATTAACGTTGGCAAAACTTCCCTAGCAGCAGAAAGAATACCATGGTCAGCCATGCAGACACTCAACAAGAATTAGTTTACAAGCTTCTTCTGCCTTCTAGGAGATGACACCTTTCAACCATAGCTAAACCCTTCTTATACCTTACAGGATTTACAGTCCAGAAGGGAGAGCTGAGAATTGAAAGGCAAGTCTATTAAACTGGGTTAAGTCTATGACGGGTAATCTACAGCGTTACACAGAAGCATAAGACTGGGGGAGTGAGAGGAGGAAGTGGAAATGTCAGCAAGAGCTTCTGAAGGAGGGGCTCTATGTGCTGAAGAGTAAAGTCCATTACGAGGAGAACTGGCAAACCGAGAAGGCAGTGAGATAGAGCAGCTCTGCAGAGGCAGCCAAGTACTAATGGTATGAAAGTCAGCTCTACCATGTCACAAAATGGTGAAAGACAAGGATACGAAAGAAAGAACATTATCCTGTAATCCCCACAGCTGAGGCAGAAGGATTGCCATAAGTTTCGGACAGATATGATAAGGACTCAAGTCTGTAAGTCATCAGCATTAAGGAAGTAGCTGACAGATTAAAACTGCCTGTAAGAGAAAAAGGAGCAAATAGAACTTAACGAGGCATCAACTGATTGGGCTATGCCGAAGAGAGGGGTTCAGAGAGTCTGAGGAAGAGCAGACACAAGGATGCGAGAGCCAGGAGACCAGGGACAAGAATATTCGAGGAGGAGGAGGAAAGGGACTGTGCTGCTCCAAGTAAGGCAGTGAGTTTAGAAAAGTCTGATTCCAAAAAGACAGAAATGGCATCGAGAGTTCTGGGGCCTGGGCAAACAAATGCAATGTGAGCAGGAAGAAGACACTCAGAGGAGCTTTAATGCTATTGGGATACAGAGAGGATTTATTTATATCTTTTTAGGTCAAATAAAGAGCAGAGTGGTATCAGATGGGAGGAAAAAGCAGAATAAAGTCATGACCTCAGGTACATTTGCCTTATATTTAACAGAGCGATGGAATCTGATTTAGGGATTCCATAAGCAGTGCGCGTCTAATTAGATCTACTTCAACATGACATCAGGCTTCCACTCTGAAGGGGAACAGAACCCCCAGACCCTTCCAGTCTCCTTTTTCTTCTGTTGACCTCATTACCTCACTCAGCCAGCACTGGGCAAAGAACGGACAACCTAGGGCCATCCCCTTCCCCCTCACACAGCTGTTTTACCTACAGTGCCATACTGTGACTTCGTAGATTCTAAACATCAGGGATCTAATATTCTTATCATTTTCCTTGGAAAGTATGTCTCTAATTTGTCAAACGCACATTCTTCTTCAATACAATTTAAGCCAATTTAGAACCTTTCATTTGAAAGTTTTGTCTTTATATTAATAACATATGTATTTTATAACATTTTTGGCAAAAAAAGTACTGCATAGATACAGTAATGAATCACTAATTCTCCTTGCTAAAGAAAGGAGAGTCCACTGATAACAACCAGAACTATATACAATTATTTACATGTGATGGGCAGCAATCATATCTAGTTTCCAAATCATAGACATACACCTTGGAAGAAACAACAAGGCAACTTCTTAATTTTCAGGTCAGGAGGTCCTTGCCACAAACGCTTGGATATCTTCACGACATGTAGATTTTAAGGCAATTGAATTTATTGTCAGAATTTATTTTCTTGGGTGAAATAAATAACACCGTCAAGAATTTTACGACATGCAAAAAGATGTAAACAACAGTTGCCTAATCGGAGGTAAAGGCCACCCAGTGGCAGGGAAACCACGCTAGGTACAGAAATGTAGCCGGATTTTCGGGGCCAACGAGGTCACAGGCCTTAGAGAAGAATCTACCACCGTCACGCTGCTGGACCAGCATAACTCCTTACAACACTCCAGATCTCAACCAACCATCTACCGCCCCTCATTAAAGAGTCCTCTCTTTACGGCAAATGGAGATCATGGCAACAAGACACAAGTACACACGATGCAGAGAACCATCATGGGGAGCCCAGCCCCAGTGGACATCCACACCACAGTTCAGGGAACATCTTGGAAGAGAGGGTGAAAAAACAAATCGTAAGAGCCGGAATATCAGGAAGTCTGCTGTGAAGCACGCCTTACTATACATGCTACATAAACAAGACTGGAATGACGGCAGTACCAATGGGCATGTTAACATGGAAGGTGGGGATTTCCGTAGGGTCCCACCACTAGACAAAGAACCAGCGATTGCTGGGAGAAGGAGAATCACCCAAGGATGAACCCCTTATTAGTTGTCCAATTCAGAGTGGTCAGCCATGAAACCACATACACACAACAAAAACAGACTCAGCCCGTTGTAGCTGTCTATACATTTTGTGCGCACACATACACATATATGTATGCGACACAATAATCAAAGAGCAGAGAGGCTCTCAGCTTGAAGTGGGACATGGAGGGCTTGAGGGGTAGGGAAGGAAGAGAGGAGGGAAAGTAATGTAATTATATTTCAACTAAAATAAAAACATTTTTAAAAATTTACTTTCTTTTGTGAAATAACTCATCAAAATTTTAAAACGTGTGATGTAAGTTTATCTTATCAACTATAATACACATATTAAACATCATGAATTATAAGGTTAAGTATTTCACATGGTAATATACATACTTTAAAACACAAAAGTGTAGACATTTTTAAAAAGCGGCTGCCTCTAGCATGTCCATCAGCAACCTCACACTATTTCAGCTCCCAACAGCAAGAACTGACCTTTCTCCCATTGCTGCATAGCAATATTGTGTCTATAAATGTGTGAATATGTGAAGAATACAGTGGAATTTATGATGGGTAAGGCAGATAGCAACAGAATATGTCTAATGGAAACAAATCTAAATAGACACTTGGAGATAAAACTGAACCAGATGTTGTCTGCAGTCAGCGCTTGCTCTGATTTTTTTTTTAACCCCTTGAGAGTAAAGAGGTGATTTAAGTCAAACACTGCGACACGGTGCCTTCCCTTTCCACCCTGTACCCAAAAATAAGAGCTGCTGCTGATCTCTACAGTGTGCTGATTTATCTCTGGCTGTATTTTTTTAGTCATAACAAGACATCTCATCTCAGGGGCTGACTGGCTTCATGCTCCGTTGCTATATGGGATCTGCTCCACTCTTGGCTAATGGCTGTTATTCAAGTCTCCAAGTCAGACCTGAAGATCATCTACCAAAATGGGAATGATGGCACTCCTGGCTTCTCCTTCTCTTGCAAGGGAACACAAGCTGGCACCTTTGGACCAAGTATAGACTTGATGTGTGCTCTACACCAGATACCAGCGAAGGTGCCCTTATACAGCTCGCCGCCCCCCACCTTCCTGGCATTTCAATGTCCTTATTAGCAAATGATTTGATCACTGTTGATAAAAGACACAGGAGCAGATTACATGCAGATTCAAGTCTCCTTGCGCAGTCTCAGCCTTTCGGCTATTTCCAACTCCCCATACCACCTCACCGTACAATGCAAAGTCCTCTACAGTGGAGATCGACAGCCAGAGATTCTTAACTGACAGTTCCAAAGACTAGAACAAATCCTTGTTTACCTCAAAGAGAGAGATCTCCCAGCAATGAGTTCAGTTTTTGGAGAAACGGGCTGGATCTGTTCTCAATCTCAAAGCTTTGGAGAAAAGGCAACATAGGAATGGTTCTGAGATTTTATTCTCATCACAGAATGAGCACACACATTTCACCCCTTTTCCAAAAGAAATCCATCAGGTCTTTAAAGAAACAGCCAAGGATTTCTTTATGTAATCTTCCATGACAACTTTAGAATATCTGACACAGAAAAGAAACAAATCATTTTTCGTTATAACCACCATGGTAAAATAAAAGCTGCCATGATTTGAGCATTTCCCATATGCCAAGTACCATGCTAAATGGCTAAGGACTTGCTCAAAATCCTACAGTAAGTTAACATGTGGGCCGGGATACTTATCCAGGTCAGGCTGCCTCTTCTAGTCATGCTCCTAAACACCACGTATCATCTCCAACTAATTCCTTGATGCTTGTATTATGTCGTTTTCCAATGTGAGCTATACAAAAAGAATTCCAGCTTAAGAGTTCCAAAGACGGCTCGAGAGGAGCACACCAATGAACAGCGTGCCGACAGAGAGTACGGAGGTCATGGTATCAAGTAATGGACTCAAGATGCAAACAGAAAGGGTGTTGCTCTCTGTCACTGGTGAATAAAATGTACAGGGACACACGCGTGTGCGTACACATATATACGCACACACACAGAGAGGTGGGGAATGGTGTTATGAAAAGCAATCTTCATATTTAAAGCAAGATTTAGCAACATATTGAAATATTTTTAATCGATGAATTCCAGGCAAGTTTTTTTGGAGGGGGGACCAACTTTTTCAAAGCTGAAATGAATAAAGCATAAGTTCCAGTAAGCTCTCAGGCTTCTTGGCAGCAGCGTGCTGAGACCTGCAGTTTAAAAGGCTGACTGCTTTCTCGGTCCCTGCAATCCTGCACTGAGGCTGCAGGAAACGCTGTTCAGACCGGCTCCTTCACCACTCCCGGCTGCTGTAGCAATGAACGCAGATTGGCACGGACTCCGTGCTGCATTCCCACCCCGCATTCCTCCCTGTCACCCTCACTTACAGCACACACCAAGCTAAACTGACCCATGCGTGTAACTCAATAGGCATAAAGGATTGGGGCATTCACAGAAGAATCAATTTTACACTCGACTAGAATAGAGGGTTGCTTATAAAATACCCAGAAAGAGGCCCAAAAGACGCTTTCTTTGACAGTAAAAGCACCACACAGTCTCCATTTTGAGATGAGCTACGTAGTAGGCCACAGGAAAAGTTAACAAATTCAGTCATTTACACAGATCTTGATTTCAGATCAGAACTATGTGAGAAGTGCACAGGTAAACGGGTGTGTTCAAGTAGGATTTCCCTCCTGTGCTTGTGGAGATTGAACATTAGTTAAAAAGCAGTCTCATAGAATGATGGGCCCGGGGTGACAATGAGCTAAGATATTACTAATCTTGGTAACAAACCCACTTCTGGCCTAACACAGAAATCTCACCAACAGCAGCGTGAATTCAATGAGCAGCTACACGCATTCTTAAAAATTCCCTTATCTGCTATCCAAACTTACCATTTGGACCCTAGATAGGACTCATCTCATCTCGAATCATATACTGCCTTGACAGCATATTTTGTTTACATTGCCAGACCCAAAGCAAACTGCCCAAGCCAGTGGTTCTCAACCCTTCTAATACTGTGACCCTTTAATTCCTTTCCTCATGCTGCGGTGCTACTGCAGAGCTGTAATTTTGCTACTATTACAAATCGTAATGGAAATATCTGATATGCAGGAGAACTGATATTTGACCCCTGTGGGGACTGCAACCCACAGGTCGGGAACCACTGGTCTAGGCTTTAGCTACACTTGTATTTCTCTCTTCTCTTGCTCTTATCACTACAGTTTCAATACATTAGGCCTATTAGATTCTTGTAGATTAGACATGTCAAGATCAGTTTCAGATGTAAGACTCCCACTGTTGCAGAGTATGTACTTAACTTGGTGGAAATCAGTGAATTTAATTTGAGGGTAGATTTAAGATGGATTCTGTCTGGCCAGCAGATTAAAACTTTGGCTACATGGTACCATTCCAGGGATGCAGAAAAAAAGAAAGAAAAGAAAAGAAAAAAGCAACAACAACAAAAAAAACCCTTCATTTTCCTTTGAATAGCTATTTGAGTTTTTTAATTGCCCTCAGTGTTAGGGTTGGATCTACTACATTAATGGGAACATTTTTTATCCGCATATATCAATATTGCATTTGAATTGTATGGTCCGTCTTGCTGCAAACAACACTTTAGGATCAAGAGTCTGTTGGGAGTAGCATCAGAGGAAAGGGCGAACCTAGGTCCACTTAGCACGCCAGCAAAACTATCTGTGCGAGTCAGCATCTTCAATTACCCACAGGAGTGCATAGGTGCTATTGAGTACTTGTTTTTTATTTCCAGTGAAGCTGGGATGCAGGGAAATGAGACTGAATTGGAGCAGGGGGGATTAAAGTTAAACATGAAGGAAACCCTTTGCCGAGGAGAGGCTGCTGAGATAATGGAACACATAATTGAGAGGCCGTGGAAGCCTGTCCCTTGAGATTCCTCGCATACCAATATGTTTTTCTGGGGTGGCTTTAGATGCAGAAAGCTCTGGACATTTAGAATGAAAGCTTCATCTTTCCGTCCTAGAATATGAATGCTGTTTAGCTGAGTCTCCAGCTGCCTCACTGAGGCCACCTCAAGTCATGGAGGGGGAGGAGGCTTCTTTAGACCTTGCCAAAGTAAGCGCAGGTCTCAGAGCACCTGAACGGCAGCCCGTCCCCAGGTGTGGCTTATTTTGCAATAATTAATGAATATGTCTCCTGAGGAGTTCACAGAGTTAAGGCAGGTTTGGACTGAGCTCCTTCATTAAATAAAAGGATTGTAAAAATGTTTTCATTTAGAAAGATCAGCAGTCAAATTGCTTGTAATGTGGTGGGAAAATGAAGTTTTGTTTTCTGGCTCCTTAGGGTTTTCCAGGATGGCGCTTAGACTTATTTAGAGAAAATTTGGTTCCCTATAATACCAGAGCCTAGAAAGAGATATACTGCACATCTACCCACATTTATCTCCCATTAAACATCTCCCTCAGACTGGGCTGAGAGCTGCCAGTCAAAGGCATGAAACACCATCCTGTCCTTGGAGAGCTGATGTCAAGGTTCAAATTCATTTTAGAACAGTGAGACCTTACCACAGTGTACTAAACAAATGGGTGAAGCTACACCCCAAACAGAAAGGGGCATGGGAAGCCAAGAAGAGGTGGCAGTGACCTTAGACAGTGGCTAAGCTGCAAAGGAATACAGAACTCAGTCCACTGGAGCACCCTAGACGGGGCTCAGAGGCAGAGCTGCTGCATGGCTAAGCTGCAGTACAGGGACGGTCGCAGTGTAATTCTCTGGTGGCAGCATGGTGGAAGGGCTGAAGAGACACAGCCCAGGCTATGACAGGACCGTGAGCTGTGAGATCCTGGGAGTTGGTAGGGAGGCTGTGAGCAACTTCAAGCCCTGAGAGCTGTGATATCACAGGTGCCCCATGAGCTGTGACATCACAGGTGCCCCATGAGCTGCACAAGATGAGGTAACTGTCTGGTGGGTGTCTGACAGGTTCCTCAGTATCCGGACAGCAGCTGGCTCAGCATCTGAGTAACTCTCAGGCTCTTGTGTCTCAGGTACGCGCGCCAAAACCTGCTTAGATCAGGCTCAGTTGCTGTCTGATTTCAGCCAGGCAAGTCAACTGGCTCATTCCACCTCTGAGCAGGAGCTAAATGTTGATATCACAATACCTTAGGCAACTCTGGACATCTGTTTCTTAAAGAAAAGAGAAAAAACAAAACCCAAACCAAAGCCCTCGTGGTTGGCTGGCTCCATTCTTAAAGAACAGCTTTTTATCACTTGTACCTTCCTGACATCAAGAATTTACAAGTGAAATGTCAGGAGTTACAGAGTTCTAACTTTACCATCATCAAATTTCCTGTGGTTTTGGAGCAATTTTCACAGTGCTTTACCGAGCAACGATGCCGAGTTTATTTCTCATCGGCCACACACACAGGAATGCTTAGGAAATCAGCTCCAGGGACCGCTGTGGCCACTGGGACAATTGTCTTGCTGACAATCATCTTCACCAAAGAGAATCACGGCGCTGTAGAGAGCAGCGCTGTGAATCATTTGTGGCCACTCATGTTCAAGCTGAATGCATTAAAATTTAATGTTTTGGCCCAAGAAGCCAGGCTTGAGTCGGCACATCAAGGTGCTAATGTGTTGGACCTAATTGTGCTTAGATGAAGTCAGCCGGCACGTGTGGCAGCCAGCTATATTTTGCTGTAAAATGGAAATTATAAGCCTCTAATCACAGGCGACGTCTCTCCTAAAGTTCATTATACATGCTTTCATCCTCTTTGAATTATTCATTTTCTCTAATGTTCTTGCACTTTTTGACTCCTCCACTTGCACATGATAAATGCTTGAGAGCAGGCCCCTGGATAGCAGAACATGTTTTTCACCAGGCCACAGGATCTGTTCACAATGGCCGGGGCTGCATGCACACTGGCTGCTCACATTTACTCTGAGACAACAGGTTCACAAAGTGTAGGTTGTCTTAAGAGCGTCCATGTTTTGATACAGATGTCTGTATGATCAGGCCCTGCCTACCTTCTAGTACCCTGCCACTGTCCTCAAACACACTGGCACCCTTTCCTCCCTCATTTGGATACTTTGTTCTTTTTCCCGTGTCTAGAATGTCTACCCCCACCCCCACTCTGACTCCCAAACCTACCAGTTTGTCTTCACACCGCAAGTCCCACCCCATCTCTCCAGCCTCACTTTACCTGCGCTCCTTCTGGGAACGTCTTCTCCGCTCTTCCCCTGCCATTTGCTCAGTGCCACATTTCCTGGCTTGCTGCCTTCATCACATACCACAGTTTTCACACTATTTCCTTTCCCTACTAGAATGATGCTTTTCTAAGGCCATGTCCTTGTTTCTTTGTTTACTGTTTGTTTACTCAGTATGACCTCACTAAAGAGTCATAGAGTAATTTATTCTTTAAGAACAATTAAAATGATGATGATAATGATCTATTTTAAGAGTTAATCAACTCTTTAGTTAAATAAGTTCATTATATCCACAGCTCACCTCAGTTCTTTCTATGAACTAACCTTCTATAACATTAAAAGGCTCCCCCAAACACAAGCAGCCATAGGCAATAGCCTAGAACCTGAGACAACTGAGGCCCAGGGTTTTTTCACTGACCCTCATTCACATAGGATGTTGATACAGTAACAGAGAAAGGTAAAGTAAAACCGGAGGTTCAAAGCAGTCAAGTGTGAGGCCATCTGCCTTTGAGCGTCCTGCAATCAATGGGAGATTCCTTCTCTATCTGTGTGATGAATAAAACCGCCTGGAATATTATCAGTGAAGATGGGCTCCTTTGGGAATGCAGAGTCCCTACAGCACAGTTCAGACTGAAACCTGCTCTCAGGTGCAGAAAGGACAGAGCTAACAGCGCTCTGCCCGGCACTGCCTTCTTGTCAGGGCTGTGAGCTACCATCACCGCCTTCCCTACTCGAGCCTTCTCTGGCAGTAGGACCACCAGTCAGAGCATTTGTTCAAAGGCATACGGCTAAGAAAAGAAGAAATGGAGTTAAATGGATCAAGGCGGGAGAGGTAAGACTGTAGCCAGCCGGATCAAGTCTGAGGACCTCAGGACCCCACGGTGGAAGGAAAGGAGTCTCTCCTCAAAGTTGTCCTCTGACCTTTACTCCTGTTCCACAGTATGCAAATGTACATACATATGTGTAAACAAAACAAATGTAATAAAAAAATAATAAAAATCAGAGTTTAGCTTTTGAGCATTTTACGTCTTCAAATCCCAGGAGCAGTTGTGGCTAGTTACACACTGCATTCCCACAACAAGGGAACCCTTGATTCAGGATGAATCGCTATGAGCGAATTAATGATGATCACCTTTTACGTAACTAAAAAGTCTAGTCAGATGGAAGCTGAGCACATTCTTGACAAATGCAAATACAGCCCAGTCAATGCTCTTCTGAGCAGTCAAGCAGCCACACACCTGGGAATCCTGGGAGCCGGTTTCTCAAGTATTCAAGGTGGGGTTATCATAGCAATTTTGGAGTCCTAATAAGTTCTTCATAATACTTCTCTGAAATATTATTATTGGCATTTATAGGAGACCTACAGCCAGGGAGAGAGCGGAAAGGTAATGTGTCTTGTTATAAAATCCATGCCTAAGATGACAAGGGCTCAGAAAAGCAGGCTTAAGTAAATACTTGCTGAATAACTGATGAGCCAGATAAAGATTAGAGAAACAGAAAAGCTTAAATTTCAATTCCCAGTCCCTCATATAAGCCTCTAGACCTTCTTGTAGTCTGGTTTGTAATTCTCATTACTCATTAAAACAAGATTTTGGAATGCTTCCTAAAGTCGTTCAAACTGCCCTTGTGTACCCTAGGTGGCTAACGTGGCAATATCATTTACAGAGGATACATTATATTAGACATTACAGCAGTTCTGTGATGTTCTCAGATGCCCACCAAGGACTCCAGCAAATCGACACCTCTAAAGTCATTTTCCTGGCATCCCAAGAGGAATTTAGTGCCAGGTCTTCAAATGTGAATAGCTCATATGTCATCCCATTATGCCACCTGGCCTTTGACCAGCACACCTTTAAAATAGATTTATTTAGGCTATAAACTTACAGGACAGTCCCTCTGTCTTCAAATATATTACATTTAAACAGCTGGGAAAATAAAATTCTGAGTTTCCAATGCAGAAATCTATGAAGCTAATTTGAGAAACAGTAAAAGGAGGACTATCAAATTCCATTAAAGACACAAACGTAGATGATACTTTATAATGTTGTAAGGAAAAAACTCACAAGAAGCAAGGTTTCTGAGTGGAAAGAGCGATCAAGGGCTCACCACCCAGGTATGTTACTTGCGGTTGAGCTGAAATTCAAGCAGTAGGGCCTTCACAACTGAAACTAGGAAAGAACTACATTTACTGGACGCAAGACACTAAGATACTGGAGTATGTAATTGGCTTTTAGCTAATGAACTGCTCATCCTTGCTGTCCTGAGAGATAAGTGCTCTCTAACGAATTTCAATTGACAGTGACTTGAACCCATAGTTCTTGAGAACCCAATGTCCTCAAGAAAATTCTCCAGTGGCAATGATAACTTGACACATAAAATGCCTTACCTCCAAACTCTGCTAAGTGTTATCCGCTGTATAAACAAAAATGGTGATTATAGATTCTGCACATAGATTTTACACTCTCATCTAAGCATACAATAGTTAGAGAAACAATGGGAAGTGCCAGGGTGAAATCCTGACAGTAAGTGCTGGGTTGAAGCATATGAAATCACTAACGTTGTATAATCTCTGAGTTTGAATAGACAGCAAAGCGACGAGTATTCATTCAGGAAAGGTCCCTACGGTTAAGGCAGATAGGGGCAAGCACTCAGGTCAACACAAACACAACTCATCGTCCGTTCATTTGAACTTTATCATAGTCCAAAGACACGCACTCAGTGAATGGGTACCCTAGGACCAGAAATCCAGGAGCTCTCCTTGATGCCTCTGTTCCTCAAGCCTCTTCTTTAAATCCTTGACAATTTTATTTTCTAAAAACAGTCCCCAGGTGTATCTTCTCATCGCCATCTGCATTGTTGCTTCCCAAGCTTGGACCTCTGTCACCCTGAGCTTCCAGAGTCTCTACCTCATCTTGTAACCGATGATCGCTATGATTACTTTCTCATTAAAAAAAAAAAAAAAGGAATGACAAACCATGTCATTCCTGGTTTGCTCATGTCTGGTTTGCTCACACAGTATCTTCATTCTGGCTGCTGTCTCCCCATCAGAATCCACATTGTATGCGGAAGGATACTGTCACTCACTAGTCATCATTTAGGACAGATGTTCAGCAGCTGCCCATATAAGTCACCCATATAAGTGAGTCAAACTATATCATTTCTTCATTTTGTTGGCTATAGTAGCAGAGATTCAAGGAAGAGATGGCTGAAGACACTTCTCTGGCTGAGCTAAAAGTTCAAAAGAAACAGGAGACGCCCCAAATGCACAAGGCCTAGACTTTATTCCCCAATCACAGAAAACCACAAGAGGAGACTGGGAAAGGATTCAAGGAAGGTAAAAGCAAAAACCCTGGGTAGGACCAGGGTGGTGATGCCAACTTGGTCCCTCTGAAAGACTCCTAAGACGAGGGAGCTCATTTGTGCCTTACGTTTGCTACTTGTATCTCCCAAAGAGTAGTTTACAAGATACATGTAAACTTCTAGTAAAGACATTAAAGAAATGAAAAAAGACATTAAAAAGGTAATGGTAAAATGTGTACGAATCTCAAGTAGAAACATGTCACTCTTGTCTGTGCCATGCTCCGTCTGCTGACCCTGAAAACCCTCCATTCTTCTGGCTTCCACGTGGCTACTTTCTCACAGTTTTCCTCTTGCTCATTTCTTGGCTGCTGCTTCTTAATTTCCGATGTTGGCTCCTGCCCTTCCTTCTACCTGACCTCTAGATGCTGGAAGGCCTTTCAGCTTAGATCAGCCCCCCTTCTCTTTTCTCTCCCCACAGAAGGGAACCTGTCCAGCTTTGGATCCACAAATAGGTCCCACACCCTGACAGTCCAGCTACAGCTCAGGCTTCTTTCCTGAGATCTAGTCCTGACATCTAAATGGACTACATTCGTGCCTCTCAGATAAAGCACAGCCAAACTGAGCCTTTGATTCTACACCTCCTAACCCATGTACCCCACACTGTGCTCACTGATCCCTCCTTTTTACCAGTAATGTTGATGACCACCCCATTACTAAAGTCTAAAGTCATGTCTGACACTGCCATTACCTTACTCCCAAGACGTCCATCACCAAGGTCTGTGTCCTCCAGCCTCTCAAAGATCCCTCAGACCTTCTATTTTTATCCCTGTTGTCACACTTGCAATCACATGGCCTCGCATCTACATTTCTGCAACAGATCTAGCTGTCCCCACTTTAGATCCAGCTATTTATCCCCATACAATAGGTGCAGTACTCTCTTAAAGCATGCACTAAATCATGCTTGTACCATTTAAGACAACTTAGTGGCTTTCTATTACTTTTTGGATAGCTATCCCCTAAAATCTTGACCCCACAATGGAAGGAAACGCACATGGTGTGCCTCTCTGCTAACCCTGTTCATCAATAGCATCAAAAAATACTCTATGAGGAGGAAAAGGAGAAATGGAGAAGCAAGGGGATAGTGTTCCAGCCTGAAGGGGTATAACGTAAGGCCCAGAGTGATCAAAGCTACATTCCTCCATGGCTTGGTTTAATGAGGAAAATGGTTACTTGGTAGAGCTACACCAGGCAGCACTCCTTAGATCCATTGGAGGCCTTTCCATGAGGGTCGTCAGCTCTGTTTCATGCATTCAATACAATCCACAACCTGGCTCTTTAGCTGTGCAGGTGCGGATTATCAGGCTTTTCAACAAGGACAGGCTCCACAAGGACAGGAACCTTCTCTTAACTAATCACCATGTCTAGCACACGAACAAACACAGTGACATTTTTAAGAGTCTATTAAGGACAAAAGTGAGTACGTTCACGGAGAAATTTTAAATAGGAGAGTGGAGTGAGATGTGGCCAGTCTTGCACTTCACAGTACAAGATCAATGGAAATCTTCTGCATGAACTAAGGGAAAAGTCAGCTTGAGCAAACAATGGAGATCAGCCTTGTTCCAAACGGGATTGAAAATGACCAAAATATAGTAAGTAACATTCTGATTATCAGAAAAGGACTCGGTGAAGTCCATTTCATGAAAGAAGGTGAAACGGGGGTCAGTTTAGCAATTAATTTGCATAACAATTTCTAGTTCCAAAGTAGATCCAAGAAAGCCAAAGATTAGCCCAGATCTAGAACTGACATAAAGTCTAGGGCATATGTTTCAGGAGCAGAACATAGCAGACCAGAGAAGGGACAGGGGAGAGTGTAGGTGGCCTGTGGAGGTGAGGGTAGAGGGCCTGAGTGAGAAAGGATGAAGAATTGTGTCATATGAAAAGGATAAAGAGGAGATAATGGCGACATCATCACTCAAGGCAATTCTGCAAGTACTGCCGGTCTGTCTTTTGGATGTCAGTGGTCTCCAATTCTAGAGATGTGGAAATGTGTGACAAGGTCTCTGCCCTCAGAGACATCAGTCTAGCCAGCTGTTGGCAAGAAACAGCAGCATCTACTTGTGGCTGGTGGCATTACACTAAAATAATAGTGAGCACCAAAGATCTTGTCAACATTTTATGGTAAAAATTGTTTTTAACAATCACTGCTTACATTTTATCAAATACATTTATTAATTAGAGAGCATTCCTTATGAATATTTTGACTTATTTTCTAGAAACTAAAACACATTCTTTCATGAAAAAAACATTAAATTATAGAGACCAAATGATATTATCATTAATAAACTAACATAAACATAAACAATCAAACATAATTATTTTAACTAGTCATATTAGAAATGTGTTTTAAATAATTAAATATTCCAAGTTCTTATTAACTGAATAAAGGAACAGAGTAGAAAAAAGGAAGATGATTTATATCCCATCCCTTTTCCCTTTAACTTTCTTTTTCATTACACTTTCTACAGTTCAGTTTGGTTGAGATTTGTTTCCTTATGCATCGGCTGCCCCTGCCAGAGAGCAAGCACTTTGAAAGCGTGGTTTGGAGTGGGCTGGTTGAACAGTGTACTTTAATATGTAGAGAGATACCTGGGATACAGTCAGCATTCAACAATTTTCACTTCACTGTCTCAGTCTTGGCTTGGAATATGATGTAATTTTCAGTGAAAATAAAACATAAAGGATAGATGGACAGATTTTTCTCCAAACTGATACATTCCATTTTTAAAATATTATAACTAAGGATTTTAGCTCATTTTGAGATGGACACTTAACATCTTTAAACAAAACATAACAACTTCACCCTTTTTGTACAAGTGTGCAGCCATGACCACTAAGTACATGCTTTGTTTACAAGGGCTGAATCATCAAGCTTTGCTTTTTCACACCTGAGCCTTCACAATCTGCTACTGTCTCTGTGTGTAAGAATCGTGGCAGTGACCTGGAGCCTGGCACCTGGCCAAAGCACAGTAAGACAGTTTATTGGCTTATTTGTAGTTGTAATTATTTCCAAGATTATTTTTAACCATTGTCAAAAATAGCTTAGTAGCATCACCTGTACTAAACAAAACTACTCTGCCAGAGTCAGCATGCACCACGGCTTCCAAAGGCAGCAGCAGAACTTTCTGGTAACATTTTCCGCATGACCCTGAAGTGCAGCTCAGAAAGCAAACTTAAGAGGGCACAAAGACCCAAGCCAAATGAGATACATTAACTAAAAGTAAATTACTTAGAAAATAAAAAGGTAAATAATATAAAATATATAATTGATGAGACAATGTAATGGGGGCGAAGGGACTAAAATTGATTATACAAATGTATGAAACTTTCAAAGAATAATGATAAATTTAAGAGACACGGTTGAGACAGAAGACATAACTAAAGAGACTTCCTTTTCAGAACGGGATATCCAGGTACACTGAAGACCTGCTGAAAACTTAAGAATTGGCTTATGTTTTAAATTCTGCCATCCATACTACATGCAAACTAGGACTATTCAGTGATTTGTTAGAATGAAAACACCGAAAACTTTTCAAAGTTCATTATGAAAAGATGTGAGAGATTAGCAACGTACGGCACCGCTGACAGCCAGCATGACAACTCTGACTGCTCCCCTGTGTTTGGATTCTGGCCAGCATTAAGAATGAGAAAGCAACAGGCATGGACCACACTGTCAAATCTGCCCTCATGTACATAAATGCTTACCGTGTTCAAGCAACTGGTAACTGAAAACGATGTGATATAAGTTAATGACTATCTTAGTTAAGTGACTGGTTCCAGAACAGCTTTAAAGTAACTAAAATCCCTTCTCCAGCCATCCTAAAAATCTAAAAGAAAATGAAAAAAAATTTAATACAATTTTGATAGTGTTCATGAGTTTACACTGAAGAAAAAGAAACATTTATCTTATTGTTGAAATTTTAATTCCTCAGAAAGATAGAAGAAAATAGGACTAAAAGGCAAGGGGAAGAAAACAAAACATAACATATATTTATTATGAATTGGAGGAGAGCCAACACAATGTGACTATTGGTGACAGGTTCACTGAGGTGGCAGAAGGCAGGAGTGACAGTTCAGAGGATAAAAACTGGGCGGAGGGAGGGGCTACATGTCTGTGGTTAATGGGTAGGAATCCAGCATCATTTTATTTTTATTTCCAGAAACTGTCAAAATAAACATCAAATTTCACCCTCCTATTAGGAAAAAAATCACAATTGTCAGAGAATATGTGAGAATAGTTATTTTTCACATGATACAAGGCCTCAGAGAAAGTCTCCCACAAGGGTGACTAAGGAACTCTTTTGGCTCAGCTGTTCCATTTTCAATGACAGTGAAATCTGCGCACAGTTAGGCTTCCACTATAATACTTCATATAAGCATAGTCCAAAGAAAAGACAGATCCCACTTATAATTGGGTGCCAGTAAAAAATTGGTATTCTATGTCTTTACATTTGTGCATATGGGCTCAAAGAGTCACGTGACAGGAGTAAAGAAAGAAGAATGATGTTGTCCTTTCAAAGGTATTTAATTTTTCTCACAACATCTAGGCATGGTTCTTCCCAATTATCTTTAGACTTCTGAACTTTCACATTAGTCTAAACATCTGCAGGGAAGGAAATTCCTCACACACACACACACACACTCCCCGGAGGATTCTATTCCTGTATTAACAACCCTACTTCCAAGAGCCTGGTCTTTGGTCATCACAGTGTAATTAGTTACTGGCCAGCCTGTCTATCAGGGAGTGTTTGCTAAGCTCATACTGGGATAATGTTGTTTTCTCAGGTCTTTGAGGGTAGGCCTTCCTCTTCATTTCCTCCTAATTGTTCCTCCTGTCAAACCCAGCTCTAATCCTAGACTCAAATATTCTCCCCCTAACCTGCCATTGATCTCCTCACAGACTGATTACAACTGGGAAGAACATGTACCCTATTTACAAATGAATGTTTCCTTTACTTATTCAAGATAGCTTCATTTTCAAAACAATTCTGTAACAATGCACTGCTTGAAGACAAGGGGCTAGCTCATTTTTTCAGATTAAAAAAAAATGGTTCCAAAAAAAAGGAAGGAAATAAGGAAGGGAGGGAGGAAGAAAGAAAGGAAAGAAGGAAGGAATGAACAAAGAAAGGAAGGAAGGAAGAAGGAAGGAGGAAGAAAGGAAGGGAGGGAGGAAGGAAGGAGGTAGGAAGGAAGGAAGGAAGGAAGGAAGGAAGAAGAAAGGAAGGAAGAAAGGAAGGAAGGAAGGAAGGAAGGAAGGAAGGAAGGAAGGAAGGAAGGAAGGAGAAAGGAAGGAAGGAGAAAGGAAGGAAGGAAGGAAGGAAGGAAGGAAGGAAGGAAGGAAGGAAG
>NW_026586173.1:12440548-12521632 GCF_907164565.1 Psammomys obesus
AAGGAAGGAAGGAAGGAAGGAAGGAAGGAAGGAAGGAAGGAAGGAAGGAAGACGGAAGAAAAGAAGGAAAGAAGGAAGAGTGAGCAGCTACAGAACTGCTTACTGGCTGAACTTGCCATTTCGGTTGTTAATGCAAATCACCTTTAGTTTCTGATCTCCCTATTGGCCACTCTTGCTCTTTCAGAGATTTCAAAGTCTACATATACACTTGCATTTACCAGCATTTTTTTTCTTTCAATTTCCACATGTGTAGTTGTGTACTTGGCTTCTCACTGGGTTCTACTCAGCTTTTCTGCATCCTAGAGCATTTCTTGTGCCTCCCCAAAGCTTCCCATTGAAAATAAACTCCAGATATTAGCATTCTCATCTTGCTATACCATGTGACCTTCAAATATATTTTTAAAGAGAAAAAAAATGAAAACATTGACCGTAGCCTGTTTTGCCTCCCAACAACCTTCCTACACTGCCCTTCAGTTCAGAGTCTCCCTGATCATCTGTTGTTCTTGATCTTCTTGACACCTCCTCTTCTTTAGTCCCACCCAGCCTTCCTCTTATATCTCATCAGTGCTTGGCAACTAAGACTCAAATCCTGAGTTATCTACTTCCTATGACTTCATTCCCTCAGAAGTTCAAACAGTTGCAAGATAGCCATGCCAGCTCTGACCTAAGACTGCCAGAAATAATTTTCCAGCCTCAACCTCACTCTTAAAGTTTCTCATGTCTAAACATCACCTGTACTGTTCTTGTCTGGGCCGATATGATTTTAGGTGCATTGTAAGTGAAATGAATCATGTTATACAGACAACAGAATCCACTCACAGACTTCACCGTTTCCACCAGCATTTCTAAACCTTGATTGAACTACTGACCTCAGAACTCCCTGATCCTGAATACTACCATCAAATTAACATTTCCAAAACACGGCTTCAGGGGTCACGTGCAACTCATAGACCTTTAATAGCCCCGAATGCCATCTATCAACATGATGTACGGGCTCTACTGTCCCGCCTCCATGGCTCTATGTCCACAGCTAGTCAACCCAAATGACACTGTATACTGAACTTTAACCAGCTCTCCTGCAGATGGACATCCTGCTCAGATCCTTAGCACCTGTTGCCATTCTTTCAAAAACTCCGATGTCTAGGAACCAATCTGTATCCAAGGCTTGCCCATCCCCCCTTTTTATAAAAGGCTTCATTAATTCATTCTAAAAGTACATGAGAGATCAATGACAATTTTCCGTTTTTGATAATATACTATAGTTATCTACTATACCTCCACTAGAGGACTCTGGGTGGATGGCATATTGGATTTTTATAGAGTCCTGTGAGTCTGCCATTATTGCAAAATTAAAACTTTAACAACATGTGGAGACACAAACAGAATACCAAAGTCATGAAAAATAAACAGTTTTGAAAACCTTTACCTAAGGATGAGAAATGGAATAAAAATTAAATAGTAAGGCCCTGTGGTAACTAGAATGTTCATATGCCCAAGGGACAGGGAATAATAGAAAAGGAGGCCCCAGGGATTTCTCATGGAGCTCGTGAGCTGCGCCCTCAAAAACCCAGTAGCTCAAAAGCACATAACAAAACACAAAACTCTTCCAAAGTAAAAAACCTTAAAAAAAAAAAAAAAAAAAAAAAACACAAAGTGTTTGGGGAATGCTAAGTAGTTGAGAATCAATAAAGAATCTTAAGGAAAAAATGCAAGGAACATGCTGGATGGATAATGTGGGTTTATTTAGTAAAGAACAGTATCTCAGCTTTGGAATTTTTGATTTAATAGGTAGCAAAACTGTGGAATATTTTAAAGAAGTAATATGACTGGATCTAGGCTTTTCTTTTCTTTTTTTTATTCACTTTACATCCATGGTGCAGCCCCATCCCTCCCTTTCTCCCTCCCTTCCCCTCTCCCCCCACCTCCTTTTTTCCTCAGAAAAGGGGCACTCCGTTTCCCATCCTCCCCAGCTCATCACGTCGCATCAGGACTGAGCATGTCCTCTTCCCCTGTGGCCTGGCAAGGCAGTCCCTCCAGAGGAAAGTGATCAGAAATCGGGCAAGTGAGTCCATGTCCAATAGAGGCCCACTTCTCTTACTAGAGGACCCACATGAGGCCTAAGCCGCCCATTTGCTAAATCTTTGTAGGGGGTAAGCTTGTTTTTTTCTTTTTTTTTTTTTAAAGAAAGCACACATGCACGGAAAAGCATAACTTCATCATGATACAGTTAGGTACAAGCTTATTGAACAAATAATCACTTATTCTAATATCAAAATTGTTTATATATTTCAAAAAAGAATCTATGAATGTAACTAATAAAAAAACTACTAAAAAGTATGTAACTATTAAAATAAATATGGAAAAATTAATAATGAAATAACATCAAGAAAAATGTATGTGAGACATACAGCAATACCTGGTAGAGGCAGGAGCATTGTAAGTTTCAAGCCATCCTGGCTTACAGAGCAGAGCAGACAGAGTACAGAAAGCAATACATGGAGGAATAACTAACACTAAAAATCTTTAGAAAGCTTCATAAGGAAACCTACTACTGTAAAAGCTTCATATTGATACATACATACATAATGTTGTATAATATATAACCATATATATATTTGTTAGATAGAATTTAATTAGAGCTTCTCTATAACAAGGTAACAATGCCACTACCAGCTGCCATAAGCTAACAAATAAAAGACCCAGTGCCAGGACTAGATTCTTTCTTTCCGAACTGTTGGCCAGCAACATCCCATAGATCCCCAAACATTACTGCCAATGTGACTTTAAGAACTTACTGCAGAAGACACCACATATTTGAGTCAAAGAACATGGAGAAATCAAGCCAGAACTGGCCTGTAAGCTAATTATTACTGGCTAGGCAAAATGGTGAGCTCTTGGTTTATGAAAAAGACTGTGTCTCAAACGTGTGTGTGTGTGTGTTATGAATAGTTACTGAGAAAGACAACTGAACTTCAGTATTGACTTCTGGTCTGCATAGACATTTACATAAACACATACATACCCATATACCATACATGGAAACATACACACACATACACACACACACACACACACACACACACACACACACACACTTGAACTACCCCAGGGGACTGAGTTTAAGCACTCACTTACCCACAGGTCAAGCTGAAGGAAGTCCTGGAGAACAGAAGGGCCAGACACTGAGAAGCTCAGACTGGGATGCCATAAGGAAAGAAAAGCCTGCCCTTGGTGGCTGGGCACAGACCTAATCAACTACGATTAAACCCAGAGGTTGGCAGCCCTGAGCCTGAAGCCAGCAGTGGATTCAGCTCTGGAGCCACTCTTCTGCACTTCCCACAGCAATGACCTTCTAGGGTGTACATGACACCCCCGGCCTAACCTCCCCAGTGCGATGTCAGTATCACAGATCTTGAGATTGCAAAGCAGGGCCTTCTCCCTCTACTGATCTCCGTGCTCCGCTAGCTTTTCATATTCTCAGCATGCCCACTAGGCACTCCTCAACAAAAACAGACACCCCAGGAGCTATGATCTAGGAGGTTAGGAGGATGAGAGAATCTAAGTAGCCCAGGGAATAAGCAGCTAAGTTTGACCCCATGAACCCTGGAACCCAAAGAAAAGAGACCTTCTTCAGGAGATAGCAGTCACTTAGAGAAATTCAGCAACACCATAAAGTGTAGTGACAGACTGAGTCCAGCAGTGCGGCGGACCCTTCCAACATGAAGGCCTACAACACAGCTCCTAACACCTTCTCTCCTGTTTTCTCTTGACCCTTGTAATTTCCCTTTAAAACAACTGCACATACGTTCTTTGAATTTTATGTTTTTAGTTCTTATTCTCCTTCATGCATTTATCTACTTGGTTTTTCATGTGGAGGCAGTATTTTTTTTTCTTTTTCTTAGTTTATATTCTTCTCTTTTGTGCTGTGTTCCCTCCTTCCCTTCTCTGTATTTGGCACTGATTTTTTAAACATTATTTTATTTTTAATATCCTGGTATTTTTATATTTTATTATCTTTCTTATACCTATATAGTTTGGGCTTTGAACTTCTTCATTGATTAAAAAAATCATTTTCTTTTTTCCTTTTTTCCTTTTGCTTTTCCCCATCCATAATGTTCTTTCCCACTCAATTCTTCTTTCATTTACTTAACCTCAGTTCTCCTCTACTTGCCCCCTTTCTTGCTTCTTTCCTTTCTCTCATTCATTTTACTTTCTATACTTACCCTAAATAATATTTAACTTAAAGTACATCTCAGGGTAATGTAGGAGGACAATGATTGAGAACAAAGTGTAAGGGCACATATGTATGAAAATGTCCTTGGAAAATCTATTACTTATTTTAAAAACTTAAAATTTTTTATTAAAAAAAAAAAGGAATGAATGAAGATCCAACTTTGCCTCAGATGGAGAGAATAAAATATATATCCATCAGATATTACTAGTTCTGGGTAGAGGTAAGAATTCTTACCCACTAACCCAGACTTCATCATCGATCGCTCTGATGAACACAGATGGACATGGCCTCTGTAGCAGCTCCTGCTTCTAGGCTCCTGCCCTGCTTGAGTTTCTGCCCTGCCTTTCCTCAATGACTACCGTCTAGAAGTATAAATCAAATAAACTCATTTCTCCCCAGGTTACATTGGGTCATGGTGTTTTATCAATATGTTATGAAAGTGAATTCCTCGTAAGCTATAATTTCGATAGTTAGAGGTAACATGAGTTTGATGGTACTGCAGTACAAAGAATTTGCCCAGAAAGGTAAAGGGAGGTCTGATCATGAGTTGATAAAGGCAAAAGAGGAGACAGGAGGCAAAGGAAACCATCAGGATAACGCCTGATGGTCCATCTGAAGACCAGGAGCTATGAGCCTCAAGGGAGACAGCAGAGGAGGCATTTCTTTCCCCCTTCTGGGCTACATCATCCAGTATGATATTTTCTAGTTCATCTATTTACCTGAACTTTTCAGGGTTTCAGTTTTCTTTACAGCTAATTACAGTTGTGGAGTCTGGTCTCAAATGATACCCTACGATGCCACGCCTACACCCAGGACTAACAGAGGAAGAGGGGCCAGTATAAGAGCCAGGATCGGGGCGCTTTCCAGGAGACTGTGCCTCCTAGCAATGTCAGAAGGTACATCCATAAAGTCTCACCAACATGACTGCCTAAACATGAGCCAGACAAAGAAACAGCAACAGACATGCCAACATGGATGGGAGAAATACCACAAGGCCTCAGCCCTACACCAAGAAGCACAGGCAAGTAAGGAATGCTGAAAAATAGTCTTCCCCAGGGAAGAGCACACCAATTAGTTATCCAATATCGAATGGTCATCCCTGAAAATATAAACGCAAGTAATACTATATATGAGAAGGCCATATTTAGGAATATATGTATATACATATATGTTCATAACAACAATTAACGAACAAAGAGGCAATGAATTTAAAAGAGAGTAAGGAAGGGGATACAGAAGGATTTGAGGGAGAAGAGGGAAGGGGAAATAATGTAATGATGCTATAATCTCAAAAATAAAAAAATAGTAGTAGTAGTAATAGAACTAATAGTACTAATAGTACTAAGTAATAGTACTAATAGAACTACAGATAACTAAAGGAATGCTGAAGAAAAAGAAAGTCTTCCCCAGGGAGGAGCACGCTATTTGGCTATCCAATACCAAATTGCCAGCTCTGAAGACACATAGAGTAGCAGTATACTGACTAAAAGGTTGTATTTGTGTATTTAGGAGTGTACACAGACACACACACCACCACCACCAACAACAACAATTAATGAAAAAGGTCATGAATTTGTAAAAGAGAAAGGAAAAGTATATAGGAAGATTTGGAGGGAGGAAAAGAAAGGGTGACATAATATGATTATATCATAATCTCAAAAATAAATGAATTTTTTTTTTAAAAAAAAAAAAGGAGGCCATAAGGTAATTGCTAGTGGGAGAAGATTTTCACCCTCTGGCCTCCAGGGAGAACATTCTCATCATGGCCTTCAATGAAGCAAATGAAAGGACATATCCAGAGTGCTGGGCTCATAAAGTCGTGAGGCTGGAGAAGACCAGAAGGTTTTTATTCAGAGATGTTTATTCATGTGCACTTTAAAAGGGAGCATAGTAAAATTTCACACACTCCTGACTTCTAATACTAACCACTGTAGTCACTGACTTCTCAGACCATGGTTACCTCAGCTGTAAGGAAGAAGGGTGAACCAAATGACCCTAAGTTCTTGCCTAAACCTCAAAATAAGATTGTGTCTATGAGAAACGCCCGCCGCCTCTGTGCGCATCAACCCACTCCATCCTAACCCACCGCGGCCTTGGACAATGTGACGGCACTCCCCTGTGGCCTCTTTCTCCCACATTCCTGGAGCAGCTGAAGAGGGGAAGCCACACGGAGAAAGGCCCACCCCAGAGGGGCCTCTGTCGAGAAGAGCTTTTGTACGGCTGTGGTCTGTGTGGTCTCGAGTGCAGGCCAGATGGCCAGGATGTCTGTATTCTATACCTAACGCTTCCAGGAACTGTGTTAACCCTGGGCAGGGCTGCTGCTTCTGCTTCAGCTCTCCGTTGGCAACTGATCAACAATACCACCAGCTTTGTCTCCCTCAACAATGAGCTCAGGACAGAAGTAAAGTGTATGAAAATCCTGAATTGTGGAAGGAAAGTATTTCAGGTGCCAGTGATCATCCTGATGAAAAGAGACAGGACACAGCTGCTCACAATGACTCATGGTGCAGTTAGATCCACAGGGGAGGGAGGGTCAGCAGCAGGTAAGAGCTAATGGGATGACTGATAGCATGACTCCGGCACAGTGAGCCTTCATGGAAAGCGCTCAGCCAGACGGGCATGGGGGCACACACGTGCTTCCTGCCCTCCTCGTTTCTTATTTCTTCTCCTCCTTCTCCCGTCGCCTCTGTCTCTGCCATCCACATATACACAGTTTTTACATTGATAACTTAAATATTCGCAATCCTAGATACACATACAACCTTCCAGTTGCTTAGTTACTTGAAGAAAAATGGCTCAATTTCCATAACCAGCAAGTGTGGCTAAAGGAGACTCGGGGTGGGGTTTCTGCTCCCTACCAGGCTCAGCCTGGGGTCCACAGAAAGACCTGGGCGACCACAGCCTCGGCTGACAGGACACCACTTTCTTAGTTTCTCTCTGTTCCTGTGGATGTGGTGCAAATGTCCTGACAAAGGAGCATGAGGAAGGAGGGGGTTACTGCGGCTCACTGGGCAAGGGTGAAATCAGTCACAGTGGGAAGGTGAACAAGGCAGAGGCTTAACAGAGCTGGTCACACTGTGTCCATGCCGGGAGCAGTGGGATGACCGCTAATACTTGGCTGGCTTCCCCACTTTGCATAGTCCAGGCAGAAGGAACAGTCCAGCCCAGAGTTAAGATCTGTCTTCCTACGTCAAGGTAATTGGCTCAGACATGCCCAGAAGCCCACGTCCCAGGTGACTGTGGATCCTGCCAAGCTGGCACTTAGCGCCAGTCATCATGCGCACGGATCAGGTGGGCTGAGCCCACTCCCCCGCCCCACTTGCAGAAACCCTACTTCTTTTCCTGTGTTGCATGGAGGGATGGGTGCACCCCCAGTGCCAATCAGAATAAAGAGCTTTCAGGTCATATGTCTTTGAGTCTTAATGGTTATTTCTTAGGGGGATACTCCTCTGAAGGCAGAGGACAGACTGAAGGTCAAAAGGAACAGCAGGAGGCTGTGACAAGGACAAGACCCCAAACCCCATGCCCATGCTCCCCAAGGGTAAATCATATGAGAACTGCCTGACAGGCCAGCTAAGAAATATTCTTTAGAAGTAAAAGTTGGGTTCTATATGTAGTTATGGTAAAAGAAAAAATGTTTTCAAGTAATCAAATATAGCATCCTGGGGACATAAGTAAACGGCATATCCTGGCCGTTTACTCATTGCTGGATTTAGAGAATGTATCACACATTCCTGCAGCAACAGTACTAATGGTACCTTCTATTCCAAGCACGGGGTTGAGTGTCTTATAAACACAGAAAGTCCTGGCAACAAGGCAAATAATTCTTACTATCTAGAGCAGAGGTTCCCAACCCAAAGCTGTGGCCCTTCATACAGTTCCTCATGCTGTGGTGACCCCCAACCATAACATTATTTCGTT
Organism: Psammomys obesus; assembly: GCF_907164565.1. Lineage (NCBI taxonomy): Eukaryota > Metazoa > Chordata > Mammalia > Rodentia > Muridae > Psammomys > Psammomys obesus. The sequence continues at coordinate 12,448,704 of NW_026586173.1, forward strand.
GCTACTTCATAACTGTAATTTTGCTGCTGTTACAAAATATAATGCAATTATCTGATATGCAGGATATCTGCTCTGCAACCCCCAAGGGGGTCACGACCCACAGGGTGAGAACCAGTCATGGAGAAGCAGCCGGTAGGATTGGAAAGCAGCACCCAGGGGTAGCTAAAGGAATGGAGGCAAGATGCAAACACTGGTCTGCCTGCCCTTGAGGCCTGAGCTTATCAAATTGTGATGTGTAACCTCCGTGTTTACCTTTTGAAGAGTTCACCCAATTCTCCTCCTCTAAGCATCTGGCTTAAGGGAGAAGGAAGGCAACAGCAAGAAAATCAGCCCGGGGAGGGGACAAAAGCCATGCATGAAAGGAGAGACTCACCCCCCCGCCAAGCTGCGTTGCCTGCTTTAGGAAGCACATGCCGCAGCCACCGTGTGTAAGAACTCACTGGTGTCACGCTCCACGAGCTGCTGTCACAAAGGTCGGGATGGACAGGTAGAACCCGGTGCTTCTGAGGGGCCTAAGTGCACAGTGAAGGGCCACTCAGCCACAGACTGTGGGGAAGCAAGCTTAGCTGTCTGGACCTCAATGAAGGGGCTCATGGGCCAACCTGGGTCTCTGCCTACCATGGCCCACAGGTGCCTCCTCGGTCCTGGCGCCCTGCTCACCTCTCCAATCCTGGTCTCCCCCTTGGACTCTTGCCCCTTATCCCAACAATCACAGTCCAAGCAGAAGGGATCTAACTCATCTGGATCACATTAGTTCCTTGTATCGTGTTATTTACATTCATGAAATGCAGTATCTTGAGATCACATTTGGTAAAACTTTTCCTTAAAAACACTTTTATTCTCTAATCCTCTTTTTATTGGTTAGAAGCAAAACAAAATGGATCATATATTTAAAGGCAGAGACAAGGAAAAAAAAAAAGGCATACCATTCCCAAAGTGTTTAGCAAGCAAATACCCGGAGAATATTTATCCACGTGGTTACTGTAGGATATATGAAGGGAAACGTGAAAGCAATTTTCCTGGCTATCATCACTTTAATATGAAATTGAAACCCAAATACAGATGCAGGCACATTTCTATAATGGGAAGAGCACCGTCTTTGGGGAAGGCAGCAGGATTCTTACCTGGCATGACCATGGCCTGCGGGGCCGCGGCATCCGAGCTCACGCAGAGACGCCCACCTTTAGCTAACCTATCACACAGCAAGGTGATGTGCTTCTTCAGCCGGCTGGTGTCTTTGGGTATGTTCAGTTGGCTGCTGAGGTTCAAAGCCTGCTCCTTGGAACTCTTCGACAGGCAGGTTTTCAAAAGGTGGGCAACAGCAGCATCCACCGTTTCTTCCCAGCCCTGCGTGCAAAAGCCAATTTGGAATTTGTATACAAATGACAGTGAGCCGAGCTTTATATATATACTGTCCACGAGGTTTTCTGGTGATGATCTACTAATATTTCTTGACAGCTTCCTCCAAGGTTTGAGGTGATTGAATGGGTTGATGATATATGAGAAATGCTTTGCCCTGTACCAAGAATAGAATAACCAATAACATGATCTATCTCTGAGGCAGGCCTGTTTGATCATCTGGCGGTTCAAATTACCAGGAACATCCCTTCTTTTGCCTTACATCCTGCTGAGGAGGATCTGGCCAATACAGAACCCCAGATATGGTGGTGGCACCTGGCATTTCAGCTGCTTGGGCCATAGCCCTGAGGCTGTGGACAAAATCTAGCAGTGCTAGCTTTAAGAGTAATTTTGAAGGCTCCAACAGTCTATCCGGTTCCATTTCAGTATCATGTGACAAAAAATGGCACAAAGAAATGGCCATTTGTTCCACTTTTCTTGTATGAGCTACAGTAATACTGGAGAAAATGTGGTGTCACTTTAAAATGTTCTCGCTGCAGTTATAGGAACACCAGTGCTGCGCTGGGACCTCAGCATCATCACAGGAGACAAGGGACCACCCACAGGCAGGTTCAGGAAGTAAAGGGTGCATGGCAGGAAGAGCTTTTGGGCCCCCACTAAGCATCCTAAGGATAACCGAGTAAGATCTTCACAGCAGAGGGCTCAGGGTCACAAAAGATAGGACACTCTGCCCTGCCTGTTCCCTAGGACTCCTACCTACAAGCCTCTGGTCATCTCGGCCCTGCTGGCAGCTGAACCGCACAATGCTGCACGAGTGCTCAGGCTCCTTCCTCGCTGACATGTTTGCCCTTCTAGGCTCATCAAAGTTCAGACACCACGTATACCCACCAGAGAGCTTCCCACTGATTGCCATGAGCGGTAAACTGAGACTTTTGATTCCGTTGACCCATTTCTGTCTACCCGTAGTAGATGCCACCAGATGAATTAGGAAAGAAAGAAATGACCTTAAAGACCTTTAAAACAGCGTCCTGCTTCAAATCACAAAAATAAACCATTGGTTGCTACAAAGAAATCTTTCTACTACTAGCAAAAACTCAAATCTAAATTTGCCGTTAGTAACCCTCTCAGACAGGCCATACTTCAAGTTGCTCTTGGAGCCTTTGACAAGGTCTTCTGAAGGATAAGAGGAGTTCTGTATTATTATTTAGTGACTATCCTCAGCACTTCAGCATTAAAACAGCTTCTGTGTCATTTAGACTGATCATGTAGACAAGCCACTATGTTTATAAACAGACAACAATAGCTTATTAGAAAACAAAAGCAACAGTATTCACTCAGCACAGACATGCTCCTACAAAAATCTTTTCCTGCTGCCAACTTGCGAAGAAAGTAAAAAACCATGTCATGTACTGTTGGAACATGGTCCAAGGATGGAGTCTTTCGAGGGATACTGAGTATTTATGAGAAAACTCCAAGAAAATAAGAGTCCATGACCTCAGTTTCTCCAAAAACACAGAGCTGGTCTTGGAATGTGCTTTCGTTCCCCTGCCAGGTATAGACGATAGGAGTGGGTTTGTTTCGTATGATTCATTAAAACTGGCCATTGCTGTCCCATGACCACATGCAGCAACGTGCAGCTTGACCTGTGATTGTCAAGTCACAAATTACTTGTGTGACTCTTCTTGTATCTCAGAGCAGGGTTTCTCAACCTGTAGATCATGACCCCTTTGTAGGGGTCACACATCAGATATCCTGATAGCACGTATTTACATTACAGCTGTGATGTAGCAACATAAAATCTTATGGCCGGGGGTCGCCACAACATGAGGGACTGTAGTAAAGGGTCCAAGTTTGAGGAAGGTTCAGAACCATTGCCTCAGCGTATAAACTGCCTAGTGTTCTGAATAAAATTGGCTATTGCATGCGGCTTTAGTCTGCCCATTTTCAGGCTCCATTCTCGCAGGTGCCACTGCCAGTTAGAGTGGTAAACAATGAATAGGTATTTAGGACAGATATTGCTTTAGTATGATGAGACATAGTGACAATACTTGGAAAGATTGCTAAGAAAATATTTGGAGGGAGTAAGCTGCTGCATAAATTTACGTTCAATAATAAAAGAGTGTGTTTATGAGATAAGAGCTGGTGAAGATAGAGTTTGTTATATAAAACTCAATGCGATAACATACGATTAAACAAATTACCAAACAAAACATGAAACAAAACTTTTCAGAACGTGGAAACTCCAATGTGAGGAGTTGAAGACAAACTGTTCTAATACCTCTCTGGCGCTGAGTTCACTGCCCTCCTTAGCCACACTGCAAGCATGTATGCGCCCACCTGCAGAGGCCAAGCTCCTATTCTCTATTCATACTAATACTTTGCCACATATTTCAAGAGGGAAATGCAATATTAATATGAAATTTAATATTAATTTGAAATCAATATTAATATTAGCATATTAATATTAATGCAATATTAATATGAGGAGTGTTCGCTAAAAACTTCTAGAAGAGAAACAAGCAGCTGCCCTTTTGTGAAACTAGCTTTGGCTTTAGTTCCCAAATCCATACCTTTATTCTAACATCACAGTTGACCTGTGTATCACCTAAGTAAACAAAAGTGTGAAGCAGAAGGAAGGGAGGAGGAATGGATTTCAGTGCACATTTATTCTCCTTTGCCTTCTTTGGAGCAGGTTGGGGTTGCACTGTCGCCTCCACTCTGGACTTTCCCTTTTTGTTTTCCTCAAGACCTTGCCTCTTCCCCATTCATGCCTCGTTCTCTACCTGAGCTGCACCTTGGGCTCCTCTGGGAATGTTACTCTGAGAAGTTGCACTGCCCTGATTCTACCAGATGCCCTGTGAGGAATTGAACCACGGCCTTACTGCATAACCAAACTCAAGAAAAAAAATGTCCCAAAATACAGAAAACCACTGATTTAAGTGTAAAGCAATACCTGATCCCTTCCCTTCTGTTTTTCTTTCTCCCCTCTAGTCTGGCATTCGAGACCACACAGCAGCTTCAGTATTTTAGGCTGTGGGTGTATGCTGCTTCTCTGTCAAGGACACCAGTGGCTAAGAGCCAGCTGCAGGAAGAGCCCTCACTAAACTTCTATTTTGATAATCGTCAACTAGAATTAAAATCCAGAGAAGTATCTAGAATAGTTCACAAGTGACCCTTCTATAGTATAATTTAACATGTCATTCTCCTCATAGCAATCAAATGAAAAAAGGCTAGTTACCATAGTTCAGATCTCAAAATTGTAATGATTATGAAGTGGTATAACTTTAAATGTTTTTTTACACTAAATAAAACCTCAGGGGAAAACCATATATATATTATTTTTCTCCATTTCTCTATGTGTGAGAGGCATGTATATTTGTGAGCATGTGCTCAGGCGTGAGAGTATGAGTACATATTTGCCACAGTGTGTCAAAATCAGAAAGCAGTTTTGGGAATGAGTCTTCACCTTCCATTCTGTATAAGGCAAGGTCTCTGGTGGTTTGTCACTGAATACAATCGATGGCTGCCCCCGAGAGAATCCAGAAATTCTCTGGTCACTATCTCCCATCTCTCCGTTGGGTTAATTGGATTACAGTGGGATGCTACCAGGTTGGCCCCTTTTACCTTTTACATGAAGCCTGGGATTCATTCGTATTTATTTTTTTAAATAATATTTGTGACTAAATGGTATATGATATTAAATACAGTGAAATTAAAAAAATAAAAGAGACTCGGATATGGTTCCTACCTTTAAGTACCCTTCCTCACTACTAATAGGAAAAAGTTAAAACTATAATGATGCATCGAAGACTCTCTACTAGGAGACGGATTTTAACGTGGCAAGCTGCCACTGGACAAAGAAAATTTGCCCTCACTTCAGTGGCAGACAAAATGATGTCCAAAATCAGCAAATTTGGATGCAGGGAAGTCAACACCAAGCTCTGCCAAGACAGGGTAAGCAAGTTCTTATGGTTCCTGCTTCACATATATGTCAGTTACACTGGGCCAGAAGGCTGAAAATTGATGCTCTAATGTTATAGAGGAAATTTGACTGTGCAGTCAGCCAGATGTCTATTAATTCTTAGTATTGGAAGCTGCTTGCCTGCACTTCTTATATACTTAGATAATATTATTTCCTTCTCAAATATCAGATGGGGTTGAAGACTAGATAGTTATAGTCTTACAATTAAGCTGATGTTGTTTAGGATTTAAGAAGATGTTTTTAGATCTAGAAGATGCAACTTATGATAGAAAATGATTTAGGTACAGAATTCTGAACTCATCAAGATATAATAGTTAATAGAATATTTCTCCTAAATTGCCAAATGCATATAGACTGGATATTGTGAATGTAAATCTTACCTAATAGTTTCATAACTATCTCATAGTTATTATTATTAGTAGTATATTATTGAAAGAAAAAGAGCCTTCTATTGGACTAAAAAGGGGCATTGTAGGGAAACTATCTTGTGTATTGTATGGATATAGTACCTGTCATTAATAAATCTGATGGCCTACAGCTTAAGCAGGAAATTGGAGGTGGGACATCTGGAAGGAGAGAGAATTCTGGGAGAGAGCCAGGTGTGTGAGATTTAGCCAGAAAGATGTGAAGAGGATGGAAGTATGGTGCCTGAGTAGAGGTAACCAGCCATGTGGCAGAGTGTAAATTAGTGTAATGGGTTATTTCAAGTTATGAACTAGTCAGAGAAGAGCTTATATGGCCTAGGTATTTGTATAATACTAAAAAAAGAAAAGAAAATATATTTAGAGAGTGGTACATTTAAAGTATTTTAGGATGTGTTTTGTCCTCTTGCTTTTCGACCACTTCCCCCCAAGGATGGGGAGCTACCTTGCCAGGGCACTGTGAGAGAGGAAGAACATAGTGACTGATGTGACTGGAAGTGCTAAGAGGGGAGGGTTGTTGGGGACCATTTCTGAGGGGCAGAAGAGGGAGGATAGAGAGATATGGAAGAGATGGAGGGAAAAGGCTGGGAGGAGAGGAAGGAAGTGTCTAAGACTGAGATGTAAAGTGATAACTAAAAAAGAGAGAGAGAGAGAAAGGGCTTTACTTATATATCATGATAAGGTGCCTTCCCATCAGTTTTATGGGCAAGTCAATAATAGAGTTCATCTTAGTGTTCCATGAGCAAACCACAAGTTAATTGCACTATTCAACATTTTCCAATATAGAGATCAGATCAAGTATACATAAAAATGAAATATAAATCCACATTTATCCTTCTTAAAGCAGTCAACATGGAGAACACAATTTCAACAAAGTCTCCCAGCCCCACACTCCTCTACTGAGCCTGGTTACTCATTTGTGAGGTTCCTTGGTGTGGGCTTGGAGCTTACCTCTGTTATTTCCCAGGTCTTCAGCCTTGCCGTGCTTCCTTGCCTCAACTTTACAATTAATAGCCTTGAGACAATATTTCCTTTGAGAAAGTATACAAGTACTTTCTTAGAGAACCGATCCAAAAAGTGTCATGGAGTTCAGGAATGAGAGATGGGGACATGAGAAAAGGCCCCGAAGGGAGTGCTGTTGACCAGGTACCAGCACTGGCCAGTGCTCAGTCCCATTAAATAATTCCAGGTGATGACATCTACCTCAAACTTTCCCCCCATCTCTAAAATCCCATTGGTCACAGAGGAGCAGAGCTATATAGGCTCTACCTACCAGGAAAGAACTGTGGACATTAATCAGGAAGAAGCACTCAGGAAGAGAAGGTGGGACATTCACAGCATCTGCCACCATCAGTGAGAAGTCATTGATCATTGCCTGTTATAAATGAATGCTCAATAATAGTTAATTTATATTCCTTTGAATTATGGGAAGCAGGGCCTATCTGATATAGACATGTATCTAATTCCTCTTTTCTTCTTCTTTACAAGTGGGCAAAACATACAGTGCCTGGGGCATATATGACTTTATTCTGAGGTCATTAAAAACTAAGGAAATGCTTATGGCCTTGAATTCAGAGCCCATAGGTGAGAACACAGCTATCACTCTTGTTAAACCAAGAAATTGGATTCTTTTCTGTACTTCCATCCTCAAATTCAAACCATTCATTGGCTCCTTCTTGGTAAAAGACTTTAATTGTTATTCTGAGCTCTGCTTCAGCTGTTGATCTGTGACAGCCTCCTCCCCAGAATTTTAACATCTATGAAGCAGGGACATAGCTCATCATTGCTGGGATCCAAAAACTACTGGATTTCTGTTTGGAGACAAACTGCATGGAGACTTTATCTGAGCTTGCCTTAGGGTGCTCCTTCTGCTGAGTCACGTGCAGTGACTTAACTACCTCAGTGAATTAACTGGGATTTAAAATGTGGTATAAGCCAGCAAGAAGGTTCCATTGGTAAGGGTGCTTACTGCCAAGGCTGAGAACGTGAGTTCAGTCCCTGGGACCCACATGGTAGCAACAACTGACTCCTGCAACCTTTCTTGTGACCTTCACATGTGCACACACATACATACAAACACACACCATAAATATTTTTATAAAATCCTTTAAGACTCAGGTGGTATCTTGTTATTTACCAAAATTATTCCTGTATGTACAGAAAAGCCAGGAAATACTATGAACCTAAATTTAGTGAAGCAAGTATTCGTGAATGATTAAGAAAGCAATTTTCCTTTTTTTTTTTTTTCCAAAGCTAAGCTAAATGCTTCCTAAGATGTAAGGCAAAAAGATCCCCACAGTGTATGGTTTTGGCATCTTTGTCAAAAATCAGGTGTCCGTAAGTGTGTGGGTTTATTTCTGGGTCTTCTGTTCAATTCCATTGATCCACCATTCTGTTTCTATGCCAGTACCATGCAGTTTTTATAACTGTTGCTCTATAGTACAGCTTGAGATCAGGGATGGAGATACCTCCAGAAGATCTTTTATTGTAGAGGATTGTTTTAGCAATTCTCGGTTTCTTGTTATTCCATACGAAGTTGAGAATTTTTCTTTCCAGGTCTGTAAAGAATTGTGTTGGCAATTTGATGGGAATTGCATTAAATCTGTAGATTGCTTTTGGTAAGATGGCCATTTTTACTATGTTAATCCTGCCAAGCCATGAGCATGGGAGATCTTTCCATCTTCTCATATCTTCCTCTATCTGGCGCTTTCTCAGACAACTAGGAATAGCGCTTCCTCAAGATCCAGCCATACCACTCCTAGGCATATACCCAAAAGAGGCGCAAGTACACAACAAGGACATTTGTTCAACCATGTTTGTAGCAGCTTTATTTGTAATAGCCAGAAGCTGGAAACAACCCAGATGCCCCTCAACTGAAGAATGGATGCAGAAACTGTGGTACATCTATACAATGGAGTATTACTCAGCAATGAAAAATAAGGAAATCATGAAATTTGCAGGTAAATGGTGGGACCTGGAAAGGATCATCCTGAGTGAGTTGACCCAGAAGCAAAAAGACACTCACGGTATATACTCAGTCATATAAACATACAATATAGAATAAACCCACTAAAAGCTGTACATCTAAACAAACTAAGCAAAAGAGAGGACCCTAACTAAAATGTTCAATCCTCATCCTGAAAGGCAAAGAGGATGTACATCAGAAGAAAACGAAAATAGGAAACAACCTCGGAACCCGCTACAGAGGGCCTCTGAAAGCCAGAAGAAAACAGGAAACAACCTTGAAACCTGCCACAGAGGGCCTCTGAAAGCTTCTGCAGTATAGACTGTCAAAGCAGATGCTGAGCCTGATGGCCAACTGATGGGCAGAGTGAATGGAATTTTATGTAAGAAGTGGGAAATAGTAAGAGCTGGAGGGAACGGGAACTCCACAAGCAGAGCAACAGAACAAGATAATTTGAACACAGGGAACTTCCCAGAGACTCATACTCCAACCAAGGACTATTTGTGGAGATGACCTGGAACCCCTGCACAGGTGTAGCCCATGGCAGTTCAGTGTCCAAGTGGGTTCCATAGTAATGGGAAGAGGGACTGCCTCTGACATAATCTGATTGGCCTGCTCGTTGATCACTTCCCCCTGAGGGGGGAGCAGCCTTACCAGGCCACAGTAGAGGACCTCCCCTATCAGTGGACTTGGGGAGTGGCATGCATGCAGAAAGGGGAGGGAGGGTGGGATCGGCAGGGGAGGAGGGAGGGGCTCATGGGGGGATACAAAATGAATAAAGTGTAATTAATAAAAAAAAATAAAAGATTTATAAAAAAAAAAAAAGATCCCCACAGATAGAAAGCCTGTCACTGCGACACAGGTACACACATTTCTACCTAATGTAAGCAACACACTAAAGTCAGCAAAGCCTCCCATCTCTGGAACCAAAGTGACCCAACTAATTCATGTTCTGCACAGGGCTCTTGCCAGAACAGTAAACGTCAATTTGTCTAAAAAGAACTGCTGACTTCGGACAGAGGCTTCCTCGCCTTCAGAAATACATGATTCAATGGAGGCAAGGTTAAAAGCAACTCGGAAAGAAGGAATTCCTGGGGCTCAGGAACAATCATGAAGGTGAGGCAACACAATCTTCAGGGAAGCTTGAGCTCCTCCATGACACCTTCCTGCTTCCACTTGAGGAAGCATAGCGCAGTGGCCCGTGGCACACAGGTGACTGAAGCCAATACCTGAGCCAATGCAGGCTACTCACGCATTTCTTCTTACGCAGGAACAGCTTTTTAATGTCTAAATGAGACTCACAGAGCTCTCTGAATGATTGCTTATATTTTTAAGTGGTAAAAAAAAAAAAATACACCGTCAGAGTTTATCTGGCATGCTTTGTTTTTTGTTTTTTGTTTTTTTTGTTTTTGTTTTTTTTTCTTAAGGATACACAGAGGAATATGAGAACTTCAGCATCTGGCATCTTCTTGTTGGGCTACAGCAGTGATACAGCCACTCATATTTGGATGCCTGTCACATGCCTGGTCCCACATTTGGCATTTCATTAGCCCTCACAAAAATATAAGGGATATGTAGAGTGTCTTCGTGAAAACCACGCACCCTGGCGAAGTTTCCGGATGTGTCCCAATGTCTTCGTGTCCTGTTTTGTTTTGTGAGGGTCTCCCAGGGCGGCGAAGGGCTGAAACCCCGGCCCTGCACATGCTACGTATGTGGCCCACACTCAGCTACGCACACTCTGCCTGCATCATAGTTCTAAAAAGCACGGTTTAACACATGTGGTTTTTCCAAGGGGCTGTTACTTTGTCGTTGTTGTTTTTCAGAACATGTGTTTTTATTATTGATGTGTTGTTGTTGTTAGCTTCCAGTTGATATAAATAATAAAATACCAAAATCCTGAAATTATGATGAAGACAGTCAAAAGAAGCTGTGTGTGGTCTAGTTGAGTGAAGCTAAACAAACATAATTTTTGGTTACTCTGCTAAAAAATATAGTTTGGATACATATATAGGTAACTTATTGAGGAAGGAAATTTTAGCGTGTGTATTTTTTATTTGTTTATTGTGCATGAGTGGCACATTTATAGTAAGGTCACAGCCAAACCATAAAAGTCCAGATTATATGGTTTAAAAAAAAAAAAAAGAATCACAAGAAAGGATATACCTGAAAGAGAAAGAAATTCCTTTCTCAAGCAAGAGCTTCCCACCCGATACGTGAGCCAGGGCTCTGCGGACTGCAAGTTCATCACATCCCGTGTGCGCCTTTAAAAGGGTCTGCAAGTCCACTCACACTCCCGATATCCCATGTCTCCTCTGTACTGTTTGTTTACTAGTGCAGACAGAATCAAATGGTCACAATTCCCTGGCCTTAAATATGAGCTACTTTACCAGTGGACAAATGAAGAGCCAGTGCTTGGAGTCTGGTAACTTACCTAAGGACTCAGAGCTAACTAAGCACTTTTTTTAGAGGCTATGTGAACCCCCATATGTCATCATATTTTGCTCAACAAAGTTTATATTTCCCAACTATTAGTATTTAGTTTGCTTCAGTATTTCGTAATTATAAACATTATGATACCAAATGGACTCTGTAATTTTCTTAGTTCTTTATCTTAGATTTCTGATGTAGAATTAGCTTTACGATATATGTTCTCCTAGAGTAATCTCTGGAAAGACAGTGTCAGAAATAAGTGGGTATGTCCATTTTCCTACAGGTTCATTGTTACACTTATTTCCAAATTTGGCTAAGGCAGAGTAAGCAACGTGTATCTCACAATGGCTTTCATTTCTGCATATTTATCATTGGTAAGATTAAAATTTCCTGTCATTATCTCTGTTATTGAGCTACGTGGATGGGTGCATACTTGAATATACAGTCATGCACAGTTTAACGACTGGGATACACTCTGAGACATGTGAAATGTGTCACAAGGTATGTCCCCGTATGAAGAGCCCCGACCGCACTTCCAGGCAGGCAGCAAGCCATGTGAGTAACCTAGACTTGTGAAAATTCGAATGATATTTGTTTTTTAAGAGTTATGATTCTTTAAGAAATCCTTGAAACTAAGTAAAAACATCACCCACCAAAGCTAACCAGACCCGAAGCCTATACAATTCATTCAACTTTGGTTTGTAACTTCAGGGAGCCGTTGTCATATATGCTGCCCATTACTGACTAAGACATCGTAATACTATGTCTCACATGACCACACACAGGTGGTGGGCTAGCTTACTAAATGTATCTACACAAGCCAGGCATGAGGGCACATGCCTTTAATACCAGTACTTGGAAGATGGAGGCAAATGGACTTCTGTGAGTTTAAGACCAGTCTGGTCTACAAAGAGAATTCCAGGACAGCCAGGGCTGTTACACAGAGAAAACCTGTTTCAAAAAGACAAACAAAAATGTATCTATATGTATCTTAATATCAATATATCAAAGAAAGGGTTTTGCTCTAATACAACACAAAAATATTTGGTGCAGCTTTTAAAATGAACAGCATAGAAAAGGACGTAGAATGTTTCCTTTGTAAAAAGCAACTTTTGAAGAACTGCACAGTTGTGGGAGAGCACCTGTTATTATTTAAGAGATTATGAAAATAAGTGAAGTTTCCCCCAAATGATTAGATGTAACTACATGCTTCACTGTTGTAACTCTGTGAGGATGCAAAACAATCTGTTCTTGAATTAATTGGACGTATCGACAAGCATACGTGACAATGTCAGAGTATGATGAGGGTAAACTGTGTCATGCCATGGGTGGAATTCACAAGAGGGATAGAAGGAACGAGAGGGAACGCAAACTGACCTGCCTGGAGAGGGCAGGTGGATGGACAAACAGCAAGTGCCATCTACATGACGAAAAGGGTACTACCAGCTGTACTTCGGTGAGACTCAACTTAGCTTTTGTAGATTGAAGGAGAGATGCTGAGGGGTTTATGAATGAGAAGTGGTGGAACCACGTGACTGCCACAGAGCCAAGGGAAGCAGGCAAGTAGATGTGAAATGGGAGAACAGGGGGAGTGGTGGTTCCAGAGACATGGAATACCGCTACAGAAATGGACAGAAAGGCTGCTTCAAATGCCAACACAGGCAGTCAGGTAGAAAAGCAATGGCCCAAGGCAAGGAGCTTTCCAGAAAGGAATTCATAAGGAAAGCTCTGGGCTCTATGGTATATTCAACTCTGGTGACAAAGAATAGTATATAATTAAACAGCAGCAGTTGCATTTAAAGAGCAACAACACAGGATATGTGGCCATTATGAACATGAAACTAATTCCACATGTTTATCTTGCTGGCTAAGCCTATGGGAAATACCAAAATATTTACTTTCTAGACTACATTCCCATAGACAGCTATAATTGTGATGATACTTGAGCCCTCACAAAAGCAGACTTACTAGTGACACCAGACTTCCTCCTCCTGTTTCCCTTTTAGGAAGGCTCATTAATAATGGTAATGATTAGCCATCTCAGTCCTCACTCAATCCAAACAGCAGGCACAATGGTCCTGACCTGTGACGTAGATGCCTTTAAACCTTGTAAGTGAGCCTTGATGCCTCCACACAATAGGACTTCCTATATAAACATCTGTTTTCTCACATGAACCATGTTCAACATGGTAAAAATAATGTTCCTTTCTGTATCACTTTGTGAAAGGAACAATCAATCAAAATGTAGGGCTGAAGGTTCAAGTCTCCCTCTTCCATTGATGTGAATTTTCATCTTAACTTTCTCAGGGGGTATTAAAGTTTAGTACAAGGAAAGGTAACTATTAAGTCCTTAAGAACACAATAAGACTTTTCTTTTCAAATGGCAGAAAATACTGCCAAAGATACTGAGTGCAATTTCAAAGGAAAGAAAGTATCATGGCAAATGCTATGCCATGTGGAGTCTATGAAGCCAGGTCTCAAAACCAGTACACTGTTGCTTTTTTCATTAGAGGCTCCTCCAGAGCCAAGTGAACACATGGGCCTCAGAAGTCTCTAACAGTCTCCTCGGAAATCTCGACCCTGGTCCTCCTTGCTCCCTTGCCATCTGCAGTATGAAAAATCCAGTCATCTGAGCTGTTTACTAGAATAATGAGAAGCAGATCTGAATGGCGATCAGGAAGGGCAAAGAGAATTCATCCACATCCAATCCAAAATGAAGTATCTATCCAGAGGGCTGTAATCAAAAGAATTCAAAGGCTATGGGCATGTGAAAGGGAAAAACAGTCACAAGGACTGCACTGGTAGTGGCGACCATGTGAAGGTCACAATACTTTGCTTTCTGTTGCTGTGAGAAACACCTCACTTCAAGCAAGAAAGCTTTGTTTGGACTCATGGTTTCAGGGAGCTCGACCATGGCCACCTGGGCCTGTTGCCTTTGAGTATGTGGCCAGACATAGACAGCACCATAGTAGCGGTCGCACACAGCAGAGCAGTTCTCACCTCGGGACTGTGCAAGAGTGAACGATGGAGGAAATGGCTGTCTTCAGGGACACACTTCCTTCCACCAGATGCCGCCACCTCAGGGTTCCCCCAACAGTGTCACAAGCTAGCAGCCAAGCTTCCAGGGCACGGGTCTGGAGAAGACTTCCAAACTCTATCACAAGCGGAGCAACAGCACCTGTGCCAGTCTCCTGCCCCTCCTTTGCAGATACACACAGGTCTCTCAGATAAGCCCTTGTTCCTAGAAGTGCCTGATGGTGACAGGTGACCAAGCAGATGCCAGGAAACCACAGATACGGGTGTGAACTCAAACATCGGGAAGGAACCTCACCTCGGGCTCCTGCTCTCCTTTTGTGAGTTCACTGATAGGAGCTGTAGCTAATCCAACAAATTCAGCCCTGGCTTTTCTTGATGCTCCCTGCGGCTATGCAACACACTTTCTGGACTTGCAAAAATGTCTGCCGGCACGGTCCAAGGTAGTAAGCCCTCATCACACGTAGCCACTAATAAGGGAAATACAGACTGTGAAGTTAATTTCATTTCACATCGGCTTATTTATATTCCACGTGGCACGTGGCTACTGTGTTGCAGAGCTTAGGCTTAGAAAATTTGCTTATAAAAGTGATCGAAAACCACCAGAAATGACACTTTATGTCTGTTTTGTTTAAAAGGTATGTCATAGGCCAAATAGTGCTTAAAAACTAGTAAGTTGTCAATAAAGATCCATTGGATGATTCAATGACTTGATAAAAGTTTATCCCATTGAGCCAGCCCTAAAAAAACGCTGTACACATACCCTACACCTTTATGTCTTTTGGCTTCTGTGAAGCATCATGGGAAAGAGATGTTTAATATCATAACCTCTAACAAAGCCTCACTGACAGAAGTAGATACAGTATTTTGTATGGAACTTCAAAATACATAGGCTAGAACGTCAATGCTGCCCTGCCTCTAAAATTCTCAATGTTCTTAAAAGTCCTCCACCCCTAGCCTAAAAACTATTTGTTTTAAAATTTAAAATTACTGGGCGCCAGAGGTAGAGCTAGGCGTTAGGGAAGACACTTAGCTCTCCTGATGGCCTGGGTTTGATCTGCAGCAAACAGACTCATGCCCTATGCCCTGTGACATAGAGAGATAACATACTACTTTAGACTCCATGTCTGCCATCGTTACAAGAAGAGGACAGTAGCAATTTTTAATTATCAAAACCACCAGTGGAACTACGCTTAAGCGCTCTCAGAGACAAAACAAAGTTTTCAATATTTTTCTCACTGGGCAAATCATCTCCATAAAGTACATTTGGTGCTCATTAATTTTAGCACCTTAAAAAAAAAAAAAAGTACATGCACTAGTCTGAAATGCCAGCATTTATTTGCTACTGGAAAGTGAAAAAAAGAAAAAAGAAAAGTGTCCCAAAAGAGACAGGATAGAAAAAACAAGTATGAGTTCTGCTGCAAATGCAGTGCGGTTCCAAACGACGCGCTGGTGGCTGGCACCAACGGTGGAGGGGGAGGCGCAGAGGGCTGCTTTCTGCTGGCACTGACCAGGCCATGCGAAGGGAACTGCTTTCCGCCAGCATAGGACGGTCCTGAATATTGTTTGCTTTGTTAACCTGTCATGATTAGGAGGAAACTATTCTAGAATCTTCAGTCGGGAGTGGACTGCCTGACACATTCCACCTAAATAACAACACAGCAAATCAGTATACAAATTACACAGAGCTATTTGAAACGTAAATATATTCTGAGCGCTCCTTTCTGCCGCTCAACGCTTGTGGGGACATCTGCCCTTCGGCTGAAAGTGTCCTGGGAAATGTTGTCCACATGTCCTGAGCACTCCCCCTCACACATGTACTCTGCCATCTACCCTCAACCCAACTATCTAAATTACATTCAGATTTTTGTGGTATCATAATAACTTCAATATGGGGTATATTTTCAACATTCTGGTAAGAGACTCCTTTCTTTCCTGTCTCACCCTCCTCCTCTCAAGTCATTTCAGGTTTGAATACTTCATTTTCACATCTCTGTGGAACAGTGCAGAGCCCCATCACACAACATTTATTTGTGAGGTCTACAGACAGTGTGGGGAACTGTGAACCAGCATGTCAAAACCACACACTAGACGCACATGTCTTAGAAAATTAAAAAGTAGTTCTCTTCTTTTAAGACACTAGTTTTCTCAACATCATAACGCCAAAGTGGATACTATAGCCCAACTAAAGAGGAAGAGCATACTAGGAAGTCTCCAAATTCCTCTTTGGATTTATTCTTCTCCAGGCGATGCCTCCCCCCCCCCCCCCCGCAATGTCTTATTTCCAACAGATGCAAATACACACACCTTCTAATCTCACCACTTTAGGAAGAGAGTTGGGAGAAACTTCCTCTGCAGTTTTTGGAGGATAGAGGAGGTGTCGATAGGCAAGGCAGAAAGTCTCCAGGAAGGGACTAAGCCTTTGAACTGTGTACGTGAAATATGTTCACGTATTTCTATGGGGCAGTGCTCTTCACAGCCCACATGGCGAAGACACTCAACCTGAGTTCATCTCCAAAGCCCCACAGAGCGGTGGGAAGAGTCAACTCTGATGAAAAAGCAGTGAGCCTGCACATTATAGAGTTCCTAACTGCTCTTTACTTAGGACACGAAAGAGCAAGTTAAAAATGACAAGTTGAGAGAAACTGCAGAAAGAAAAACCCTTTGTGGATAGTACATTTCCCTCAACCTGACAGCAAATCTGTGGTGGGTGCCTGAACCCTCAGTTGGTATAAAACCCTAGAGGAACATTTTTATATACATATACGCATGATTTATAAACAGGCACAGAAAAAACTGACAATAATTAATAATAAAATCAGGGAATCATAACAACATACTATAATAATAAACATTATGTTAATGTAGTTTCTCTCTCGTCAAGACAATATTTATATACTAATATTTTTGGTTGGCTGTTGAACGCAGAACACAGAAATTCAGAACCTGCAGACAATGAAATAAGAGTCAGGAAGGAGTATCCACCATGAATTAAATATTTTTAGTTTATTATTTGTGTGTGCCTGTCTGTCTGTCTGTCTGTCTGTGTGCACGCATGCATGTGTGAGATGGAGGGGACATGGTGTACGCAGCGCACATGTGAAGGTGAAAAGACAGCTTTGCGGCATCGGTCCTCTCCATCCACCTTCACCTGGCCTCCAGGCATAATGCCCGGTTGCCAAGCTTGCATGGCCATTGCCTCTACCTGCTGAGCCATCCCTGCGCCTGCTTTTTGAACAAGGGGTTTATGTTATCCCTTTGCACTGAGCTATAAAAATTACATAGCGTGGCCTGCCCTGCCACGTTCTCTGTGTTCTACCATTGAATAAATGTTGGCTACACACCACTTCTTCAGCAGTCCTAAGAATGTAAAAGGGCTCAAGACATGACTCCTGCTTTCAGGGATGGCAGAGAGATGCACCTATGCACTGTGACACGCCATCAGTGAATGCCAGTTCAGAGGTGACTTCTAACTTCCGGTGCTTTGCTTGGTTGTCCCCTTAGCGGCTCCTGCCGCTTCTGGGGCGGCACCCAACTCGTTCCTTACAGATGCAGAAGCAGTGATTCAGACCAGCCAAGACCACGGTGACTGTCATTTAGCGGTGGGACCAGAACCACAGACTAACCAAGGCTTTCTGCCTCCTAAAGTGAGTTTATAAATAATCTGACCCACGACCATGCTCCTTCTCACTGCACAGAGAAGTCTCCAGTTCTGCTACTGAAGGTCAATCTGACCAATAAAAAACTTTTGTCACTCTACCTCACTTGCCACTAAAATACGTATTCTACTTTGCAGTATAAGTATTTTAGGTCACAAAATAAAGCTTTTTCATTTAAACATTTTGATGCAGTTGACAAAAGTTGTGATTTTTTTTTTTTTATGACTGCGGTAGTTTGAATGAGAATTGTCCCTGTAGGCTCGTATGTTTGGATGACTGGTCCCTCGTTGTTGGTAAGGTTTGGGAAGGACCAGGAGGCATGGAGAAGGTGTGTCAGTAAGAGTGGGCTTTGTCCACACCATTACCAGTTAGCCCTCTCTCTCTCTCTCTCTCTCTCTCTCTCTCTCTCTCTCTCTCTCTCTCTGCCTGGTGCGTATGGATCAGAGGAGCTCTCAACGACTGTTCCACACCACACCTGCCCGCCTGCTGTCATGCTCCTGGCCATCCATGTTGGCAATGGACTCTAACCCTCTGGAACTGTGAGCCTCAAATTGAGTGTTTTCTTTTCTAAGTTGCCTTGGTCAAGATGTCTCTTCATGGCAATAGGAAAGAAACTAAGACAATGACTGTGTTCCCTAAAATAAGGTATCTGGCTACAAGCACACACTTTCTGAACAGACAGAATAGGTCCAAGTCCTAGCTCGACTGGCTCTACTTAGAAAAGCATTCAACTGCAGAAAATGTAGGCTTTGTTATTTGTGAAATGGAGATGGAAACAGTACTTAAGCCATTTCCAGGGCCATGTCTGTGACTCAATGGGATAGTTTTTGGGAAATAATGGCAACAGTGCCCGCTGAGCACTTGAAAAACATGTTAGTTTCAGTTTTGTTACATTCATAACCATGTTCTTAGATCTGGATTTGAAATTGGGTTTGAAACCATCTTTCCCCTGTAACAACTACCACAAAGAGCTAGGCTCACATCTCTGGTTTCCAAGGTGCCTATTCCTTCTCCATAAAGAAAAGCACACCGAAAAAGCATCCAGGAGGCCCTTGGTCCTGTATGTGGCTCTGATTCAAAGAATTTAGGTGTTTCTGTTTAATGGACTCTGGTGAAAATCTCACTCCCATCCTCATTTTCTCCTTTTCGTCCTGAAATACCTCTTCTAAGCGGAAAGACTTTATGAACTATTATAAAGAACTCTGTAAATGTAAGGAACTATTCCCGTCATTTTCAGCAAAGCCATCTCAGTCCCCTAACCTTTGAAGTGACACTAAAATTTAAGAACACCGAACAAATTAAAATGACTGAGCTGTTTTCTCTGGCAGACTTGGGGAGGATTAGCTAATCTGAAGGCTTTACTGCATCACTCAGACTGTCCAATGACTACTTCCCTGCCTCTCAGAGATTGAAGAGCACATAAAAACAGACTGGGTACTACATAAAAATGGACTACAGACCTATTTTTAAAACCGCTCAGGGGAAAAAAAAAGTTCTGTCATACGACACTCTTATTATGGTTTAAAGAAAAGGAATACAGCATTTCTGTGAAAATGCAAGCCGTCTTTTGATGCCTTAAAAAACACAGATAGCCACATGATATCTCCCCAAACCAAAGCCTTTCAGTCACGCAGCTGTGACGCTTGTGGGTCCTTACCAGTTCCTGTGTGTCTTCCTGTAGTGGCAGAAATGCTGCTTCTAGAATAGCAGTCTGGTCTCCGCTCAGCTTCTGCCACAGCCTGATCAGCAGGATCAGCAAATGGGTGGCACTCTTCAGGCCAGCGAAAGACTGCAGCAGCCTGTCTTGGTTTTCCTCAACCGCATCTGCTAGAGCAATCACCTGAGGAAAGGACAAACTCTGGTTAGGGATCATTTCACAACCCTTGAGCCCTCAACAGCTTACACTTGGCACACTTTTGTTTGTCTTAGCAACAACTTAATGAGCTTTGTCTTCCATAGACACAAGTTACGTTGAATAATAAGGAAGGCATCAGTCATCTGCTAGCTTCCTTATTTGAGAAAATACCCCAAGTAATTCCAAATCCATATGGCCAGGGAAGAAAATATCCACAAAGTCAGCCTGATAGGTTATGGGGACGCTGTTCAGTATGTGCTTCACCATCAATGTTGTTCCTTCAAAATGTCGGGGTTCGAATACTCTTTAAAGAGTAAAACTACGTCAGTCTTCTATAATTAGCTATGGAGACCAATCAGTTAAAATATAATCAAAATAACTGTATTTGTCTGTGTTTTAAATAACTGTCACTCTTTTCAGAAAATAACTCTATTGTTTAAACTTGTCTTTCCAGATTGTCTTATGGCATTGAGATATCCAATATTTCTTTAACATTTGTAAAAGCCAAACAAAGGTTCAAACATCTGATCAGTTGAGAATTGTCGTTTTTAACACAAATGTCAGACACCAACCCACAGGGCATTAAAAAGCAGCTCAGGGTGTGTGTTGCAGCTCAGGCTTGCAATGCCAAATCTACTCAGGACAAAAACTGGCAGGAGTGAATAGAATCTGCCTTAGAAACTCCTTTTGAATAATCTTGTGGAAAAAGGAACTAAAGCAACAATTGGGTGGAATATCCAAGTCTGCCCATTGGTGCTTGATTCTATTTTATTTTAATGTCTTGGTGAATTCTGCGCTCATTAAAAGTAATGAACTGGCTGCTCCAGAGACTCAGGGCGTCTATATCCCCAGAACAGGAAGAGCCGATGCTGGGGCAGTAAGCTTCTTCTCAAAGCCCCCGCCAGCTTGAGGACTGATGAGATTCAGAAGTCTGGTGCAGACGATCCATTCAGTGATACTTCATGGCTTATTGACACTGGCCCAAAGGGCTTGTTAAAGTGCCATGATTCAAACAAGTAAAGTCTACGGCTGTGTGGTCTCTCAGATTCCACGTGGGGAGAGGGGCCACATCAGAGCACATGGGAGACACTGGATGGACATGAGATGTAAGCGAGGGAAAGACAGCACAGTGAGAGCTTTCTGTCTGAACATACTGAGCACACCAGGATTCTCTGCTGTGTAATCAGCACCTAAAAGGAGTCACAGAAGCCAGTTACAGTTAGCTCTCTGGAGGGCCAGGATCTGAACCAAGGCCAGTGTCCCAGAAAATGCACAGCTTATTGTATGCCTCGGACTGTGCTTTCCACTAGCGTTCTGAAGAAGTAGACGAGAACTCGCAGCCCACAGGACCTCATAATTGTTTAAAAAAAAAAAAAAGAAGAGTATATACAGAACCAATTAGTGGGAAGAAGCATTACTATAATGTCTTCATTGTGCAGAAAAGAAAGTGTAAAAGAAGCTAGCAAGGGACCGATTACAATGGACCAGAGTTAATATCCCTGGAGCCTCTTTTACTCAAATGGGGTTGGAACTCATCCCTTTCCCATTTAAGACTTTAAGAAGTCCCCTAGAAGAGACAGGAGAGGCCACTTTGCTTAAATTGCAACACCTGAAATCATATGCACCCTTACCATGATTCCGACTGACTTCTGTTAAAGTCTAAGCTTACGCTCTCTTTCCTGCTGTGAATGTTAACAATTAAGCATTATTGTGGAGCTATGATACTGACAGAGATGCTTATTGTCAAAAGCTGAACTTATAGAAAGGTCAAGGTCATAAGCTCCTCCAGAGTACCGGGCATGTGCAGGAAGTTACAGAACGCACTGTAGGGAACTCACTACTGACAGATTTAATCCATACCTTCAAAGATTTCACAGAAGAAAAAGAGGGTGAGGGAGGCAAATACTGACCAGATAAGGGAGGGCCTATAGACCCTGAAAGAAAACAGCGTCAATGGCATGAGTGTTACAGACAATCTCTCAATTAACTGAGCAGAAATGGTAGGCCATGAGTTCTGTTCTGTGCCACGTGTGATCAGTGTCATCAATCACTCATACCTACTTGACATTATTTCTCTTAAACAGATGAGAAAATGGAGGCCAAGCACACAAGTCATCAGGAAGATGGAGCATACACATGAACAGGGGGGATAAGCATATCCAAGTACATGAAATGCTTTCAGACTTGCGCTTAAAACTGGCCTTGACCATATAAAAATTTAGTAAAACTGACACTAATATAAAGTTTTAATTTTTTTCCTACTTAAAAGAAAGAAAAATAGAAAAAGAAAACAAAAAACTGAACCAGAAATTGTGAAAGGCAGACTGCTGAAGACAGGAAAGGTTTTTCGATTGTCATGGCTGTTTAAACACTCCTCTCTTCCTGCCTGCGAAGAAGGACCCACGGCTTTCATTTTGCTCTGGGACCGTCAAATGAAGCAGCCAGCCTGACTATCTCCCTATCTAGCACATAAAAGCAGAACTCAAGCAGCGGGACCTGCCTCACCCAACCTACTTGAGAGGGTGGGCTCAGAGATGACTGTCCCAACTCCAGCTGGGCTTGGCAGGCTTTAGGGAGGGGCACAAAGAGGGAGAGGCCACATGGAGCTGGCTCAGAAAGCCCCTCCCAGATTGAGAGAAAGAACCGATTGTTCAATTTTCAGGAATTTTGTAAGCCAGTTATTTCATATGTCTATTACTAAAAATTATAGGACTTAGACATAAAATTAAATTACAAAAAAAAACCCCGAAAGCTTAATAAATACTCAAAACTCATTATTCCCTGCTGTTATGTAGGCCTTGTGGTGATCTTTGCTTATTTTATCTGTCTTCGCAATAGGAGGTTGCTATCCATTTCTTTCAAGTCCATACTCTGAGACCTTACATGGACAGCTTGAAATCTGCTACTGAAATTACAGAAAACTCAAGAGGGTTGAAGCCAGCTCCTTCTGCACATCCTTCAGCTGCACAGCACTGAGAAGGGAAGCCTCCCAACACCCTGGAGTGAGGAAGGGCTTTTAAAAGCAGAGACTGCTTGCAGGAGGCACAGTTAGAAGCATGAAAAAAAAAGAGGTTGTTCTTGGGGGACGAGGGGATGCTCAGGTGGAGGGCGGGCACTTGAATCTGAAGACACTGGGTGTTCTGAGTATCGGTGCTAGTCAAGAAAGCACCACCAGGCACAGCAAATGCTCTTGGCACTCACTGGGACAGCGGTGAAGCTTCCGCGCATGTTCCTAACTGCCGAGGGAGAACTCTCGCTAAGTGTAGCAACATGTCAGTCCGTGGACCCACCCAACCTGCTAAACACAGCTGTAGTGAAAAAATGACTTAGTGAGACAGCAGCCCAGGCCACAGGATCTTTCCAGAAGGAGGCCCAAAACACATCAATCTGGGAGAAACACTGTCTCTCAAAGTTTCAGTCTCACTGGATATATTTCTGTGCCATTATGGAAACAGACCGTTATCCCCAAATGATCACAGAAATTGGAAAGAAATGGGATAAACAATTCCTTATGTAAATTACCCCCAAGGAAAATCTTCCTGACCTACTGGCCAGCATGAAATACTAAACAGATCTCCGTGTTCTCAATTTAGTTTTGCATGTAACAGCCAAGTTTACTTTGTTCTCCATGAGAGCCAAATGAATTAAGCAGAATTAGCATATTAAAAAGACCTGGGAAAACTAGACCCATCAAGATTCAGATCTGAAGGACCAGGGCCCAGAAGATCTCCCAGATCACCTGGACCCTGGAGAAGACGCCAACCAGCTGGTAGGACTTAACGTTTGAGGGAGAGTGGTTTCTGTGTGTTTTTTTTTTTCAAGGCTCATCACTGTCTGGGCAAGCTGTGTGTTCGCAGTGTTCAGCAGAACTGCGGAAGGGAGGGCTAGAGGAAACAAGAAATGCCGAGGATTTCAAGCACAACGTGCTCATGGCCTTTGTTTTGCTTTTTTTTTTTCATATTGATGGTTTCCAAATAAAATAGAGACCCCAAAGGACATCTCTGTCCAATGGCCATATCAGTTGATGCCAGAGTAATGAGGCAGAGGCCCAGGGAGCTGCAGGAAAACACTCAACTCATAAAGCAAGTGTGAAATTAATCCCAAATACTTCCAGCTGCCAAGACAGGCTCTAAAATTGGTTACAGGAAAGCAGCAGCAGCAACAAGAGAGTCAACATGAATCATGCTATGTGAACACGGACATGTCCAATTTCTCCACCTAGTCCAATCTGCCTCCACATCTCATGAGTGGCACACAGAGCCCTACTGCGCTGCTGCTTAGCTGTCAACTGCTGAGACTGACGGTGACGCGGGCAGTGTTCAGAGCTGTTAGCATCCATCATTCAGTCCCCTTGATGGTCCTCTGGCATAGAAATTACTGACAGTCCCTACCCCATCCTGTCTCCACTTCCTGATGAAGAGATGAAGGCTTAGAGCTGTTTGCGCACACTGGCAATGAGCAAGGGCGAGAAGTGCCAGGATCCCAGTTGTGTTTTCTGCCTTCCAAGTGAGTACCTTCCGTCTGCACAGGAACACAAATGTGTGCGGGTGACCCCATAAATCAGCAGCAGGTCCTCCTTCTGATGATGCAGGGCAGCACTGCTCAGCTCTCATGCCTGTCACAGACTGGGCTTTGGTGATACTTTATATCTTTGGGGCTTTAAACAGGAGATAACTGAAGATGGCTGCTTTCTTCCCAAGGTGGGTCTGCACTGCCCAAAGTCACATCATAAAGGCAACAACTTCGTAGCGTGCAGGAATGCAATGTTAACACACTCTCATTTTCTCTTAACAAAGGAAACGGTATATTCTGTGTAGCTCAAAAACATTCTGAAAGCTAAACAAAAGAGTAATTTTCCAGGCTATCTTCTTTAGCGAAGCTACTTTTTTTTTTTTTTAAAGGATGACTCATCTATTGTTCCATAAATCTCAAGTTACAATGTTTTCAATAGTCTAAACAAGCCAACATTTGTGATAACCGTCACCATTTCACTGAAGGACTTCTAGGTACCAAACACTGGCTGAACTCTTTACAGAGATTAGTCCATTTAATTCTCAGAGCAACCCTATGAGGTGGATACCATGATTGGCCAAATCTTAAAACTAAGGAAAGAGAATTACCGAAAGGATCAAATGGTAAACAGCAGAGCCAGATTTCATATTCAAGCCAGAGACCTCAGCACAAAACACGGCGTGTGCTGAGTGTCCGCCGGCACGCTGGCCTCCTCATAAGCTATGCACAACAAATTCTACTGGTGTCCCAGGGGCAGCTCTCAGCTTTGCTGAACTTCCATGGATTGGGATAGTAACAGATTGACACAGAAGAACAATTTTAAACAACAGAGCTCCACGTGGCCCCTATGCTACACCATAAGGGGCCCGGGAAGCAGGCAGACAGGCCTTCCCCTCCTGGCAGTTCCTCTGAGCATCACATGAACTTCAGCTCCCTTTTCTGAGCTCTAGCTGCATTATCTTTAAAATGTGGGAAACATGATCTCTAAACATGCAGCTGATTCAAAGGCTTTAAATGTGGTTTTGGCGATTTACCCTTTTGAGTAAATGCCTCATCTTCCCTTCTGTTCTCACACACATCAGCCTTTTTGTTTAATGGTTGTAGATTTGCTATTTCTACACTATGACATAACAGGGAGAAACCACCATGGTGACTCGTGCTGGTGATCCTAGACCTGAGAGGCTGGCACAAGAGGCTTGCAGTGAGTTCCCAAGATTAGCCTCAACTACAGTGTAAGATCCTGTCTTATAAACAAATAAACAGCAGTAACAATATTTTTCTGTGGCTAGTTCATAGCACTATGAAACTTAAGTGAGAGCTGTAAAAGCATTAACGTTGATTGACAAAAGTATGGGCAAACTGAAACTCTCCTTTATTGCTGGCAGGAATGTAATATTGTAAAATGTAAATTAGATACCAATAAAGATGTTAAAATAAGTGAAGGAAAAGATATACTTTGAAAGCATGATTCATGAAGAATGAATCATAAACCATCTTCACTCAGGTAGTTGGGATAGTTCCTCTCTCCCGTCAACCTGACTAGCTTTAGAGTCACCAAAGGATGTCCAGGTGCATCTCTGAGGTACTTCAGAGACAGTTAGCTGGAAAGGGAGGCTCACCCTGAATCTCTGTAACACCATCCATGGGCTGAGGATTCGGTAGATAAAAGGAGAAAAAAATGCAGTGAGTGGGCTGAGTACCAGCATTCATCTGCCTCTGTTTTCGAGGCCACCCAGCCGGGAGCAAGCTGCTGCCATGGAGCCCTCTGCCACCGTGCCTGTCCTCTACCCTTCTCCTGCCATGCTGCTGCTGCCATGCCTGTCCAATGATGCTGTCCCCGTGTCTATCCTCTACTCCTTCCCTCCAGCAGTGGACCATTTTCTTTAAACCAGGAGCCAAAACAAGTTGGTTCTTGTCTGATATTTGGCCACACAATGAGAAAAATAAAAGGAGAAATTTTCATACATTAATGGCTAATACCATATTGTGATAAAGGCTTAATGACATTCAAAATGACTGAGTAATTGTGTGACTTTGGACTCAGTAAGGCCTCTGTGTGAATACTGGCACTGCCACTTACAAGCCGTACAACCTTTATCTCCCTCAGGCTTAGTTTTCTACCCTAGAAAATAATACTCAATAAAAAATGCGTTAACATCCCTTCTATTCATCTCTAGTCTATTTGGCTCCTGTTACAATTTCTTAACACTCCTTATAAAGGGTAAGTGTAGCAGGTAAATTATTTTTACTAGACAAATAACGACAATGAGAAGGAGGATTCAGCTGTCAATACTGAGAGCACAGAGCCAAGTGCCCTCTCACAGAGGGCACACCTGGTCGCCACGCTCCTCCTTGCCCCACCTCTGTGATCACTCAATTCTTCATTTTGTAGCTAAATTTAATCAAGTTTCAAAGTAAAACGTCCTGAGACACTAAATCAAATATACTGTTAGAGGCTATGAAAGTCAGACATATTGGATAACTTATTTTACTTTGTTCCACTTTGACTAAAACATGAAGACATGAGCTGGAGAGATGGCCCTTGCTGCTCTTGCAGAGGACCAGAGTTCAGCTCTCAGTACCCCCAGGAGACGGCTTACAACCACCTCTCACTCCAGCTCCAAGGAATTTAACACCCTGTTCTGTTTCTTGGGTATCTACACATCAGATGGCAGCCCTCGGGTTAGATACACTTTCAGTATAGGAAGTGGCAGAAATAGGGCAGAGTTCCCCTCGCCGATGTTATTTGTGATGGCAATTGGTCAGTCGGGACTTCAGAATGGCAAAAGCCTAGCAATAAGGAAGAAATTTACCAGCGCTTGATTTTTACTTTGGCTGTAAACATGCAATTTGTATCCAAAAGAATTGTTCTTTCACCAAAATGAAAACTAAATGAGATTCAGAGAGAGAAAGAGAGAACATGGATGTCAGAAATGAAAGATGAGCATGCCAGAAGGGCTTGTACAGCAACTCCATACTGAATCTATGCTTACACTCCTCTATTGCACTTCGAACCCCTACACAGATTAAAGCTAACCTTGGGAGTTTTATTATGAGGGTATAGCGAGAATTTAATTTTTCTTGTTATTGTTGTTTTTTAAGACAGAGTCTCTCTCTCTATTCCTGGCTGTCCTGGAACTCGCCATGTAGACCAGGCTGGTATTGAACTCAGAAATCTGCCTGCCTCTGCCTCCTACATGCTGGGACTGTAGGGGCTCCCAACCACACTGAGCGGAAACACAGTCCTCAGCCATTCTCAGCGCTGCACTAGTTACAGCTAGAGGACAGGGGATAGACTTCACTCTCTAGTAGGAAGGCTTCCGCAGCTCTCCTCCAACCATGCCTGGGATTAGGATACATTTTTCACCATGACCATTTTGGGTGGCTAATAAGAGCAGAAATCAATGTTAATGTCTCGTTAAAAGCTTGACTCCCACATTCCATATTCATAAAACGATAAAGAAACAACCTGACAGTTAAGAGCAGCCAAGGCATGACTGCTGTGACCCTCAAAGACATGGCAGCTCTTACCAGGATTAGCATTTTCGCTGACGCTAATCTGTACTTGCCAAATGCCCTGAGAATTCAAATAAAACTTGTTTTAGAAAACAAATTATTTCTGAGAAACTTCGTTACACTTCAGAACCCCCTTTTTTCCTTTTAAATGCTCTACCCAGAAGAATGTAAAAGGTAAGCAGTGTGGGGACACAGATGTTGGCGGGGGCCTTTCAAATGTATACCATTGGTACATAAAAACGTTAAAGGAGAGAGACAATAAATAATTTATAAGTGACACACAGAAAAACTCTGCTATTTCTGCAAAGCTTATTCACGAAATGACATGTAACTTAATCAGCTGAAAGGAAACATACTCCAATGCCTGTCTCATATAAAACTAAAAATACAACTGATCTCAGGCCTGATTACAATTTTTACCTCTCCACCTCTCTGCCCCCCACAATTGACCAAAGTTTTACCTCCTTCTATAAAATAATCTACCCATAGCCAAGTGAAACCCATATTTAAATAATAATAATTAGGGGAATCAGGTTGTAAAAAGACAAGTGAATATTTTTTGGGCCATGCTCTGTCACTACACAGATTGCTAGTAAAGCAGAAATCTGTGGTTGGCAATGTCAGAGCTCATTTTACAAGACCTGGAGAATGCCACAGTTATCTCTCTCCAAAAACAACATCCCCGGGGGCTGAATAGTTCCTAAGTTTAGAATGTTTCAGGCAACAGCCTTATAGACAGACGTGTCTGTAACTAGGAAGCCACCCACACAGCATGTACCTTATTCCATGAAGGGGAACAATGGTAAGACGGGGAGTTAGCTAGCTGGGTGACCCCAAGTGTTCCTTAACCTAAGGCAGCTGGTGTTCAGAGAAGTTCTGAATGTGAGAAGTTAGTGTATGCTCCTGATCCACTTCTGACTGCAAAAAAGACAACCTGGAGACCCCACAGTGCTGGTGACAATCCTGATCATTTCCTCAGAGTTCCTAAAACATTTACACGCATATACACATATGCACACACGCACACATACACAAAGAGCAAGCAAAAACTTGTTGCTTCTCCTCTCTATGAATCTTCCTTTAGAATATCCAGCTTTTCAAACGAGACAGGGTTGTATAGGCTGGAATCCCAGCAACAGGGAGGATGGTGTGGGGAGATGGGGAGTTCCTGGCCAGCCTGGGCTACAGAACAAGCGTCTGTGGAGAGGGCCTGCTTCTCTTAAACACAGGTGAGTTTTCTGATTTTGCTTTTTAAGGTAGAAGACCTCTTCATACCCTTACTATCTGGTAGTGCAGGCTTAAGACTAGAATACATGAAAATGACACACAAGGCAACAAGAGGTGTTGCCTTTTCACATGGCATGAACTGGGGTAAACGTGACTATTTCTACAATCACGGCCTGCTGGAGCACTAGCACTGGAAGGGGCCTTGCTAATGATGTACTGGGCTTAGTTTCTGCTCTACTGTAAATGCTTCCAGGCCAGAGGCTGTCTTACAACTGGCTGCACCTACCCACAGTCTCTGACACATGGCAAGATTTTCATGAGCAGCTAATGCACTAAAATAAATGAGCACTTCTGATGACTTGCAAAGATGGCAGCTTCCTGGAGAAGTATGCAGCATTGCTCAGGGTAGGCTTGCCTTCCAGGTGAGTGAGATTACTTCTGAAGGCTATGTGATAGTTTGTAAATAACCAGGATCAACATCCGCACCGCCTATGTGCAAACCAATATCATGGGTTGGTAAATTCACCCATGTCTTTACTGCAGGAATTACAAGCATCTGCAGCTCTAGGTGCCAGCAGATGCCAATAACATCTCCTGCCATCAGCTATAGAAACCAAAAGTATACCCAGATGTTGCCAGTGGCCAGTGTCCTTTTCAAAACAAAACCATCCTTGTTGTGATCCTCTGGTCTAGAGTCTGTGAACTTATATTCAACACAACAATGGTTTCCCATCATGGTCAAAGCAGAAGACCATGAACACTGACATTCAAGCATCTGAGTCTCAGTCAACACTGAAAATTACCAATTATCAAAATGACTGTCAGAAATAGATTCTGATTGATGATAGTGGATGTTTTGTAATTACAATTATACTAGGCTGGGTCTAATCCACTGACAAATAGGCCCATACTCTCCTGTGCACGATCAGGAAATACAAATGCAGTAATCCACTTGTGGGATGGGTCCAAGGCTTGAGTTTAAATAATCCTAGTATTGCCTGTGAGGAATTTCCTTGAGGCCCATTATGACGCTAGCATATTTACACTTAACTTAAGTAAGTAAATTGCGGAAGGTAGGATGCAGTGTTGACAAGGGGGTATATGTAACGTGGGCACTATCTGCTAAAAATTAGCAGGCTAGTAAGAAAAATAAATGTACAAATATTAATAACACAGCTGCTTACTGTGTCTGCCGTGTGCCAGACGATAGACTTGAGAATTCAACAGAGATTATATCTGAATCTTTTAAGAACCTCTCTAGAAAATTATTATTTGTGACTAATAAAGAAGGTAAGATTCAGGGAGATTAGCCAACTTGGTCAAAACCATAAATCAAGGCCAAGATTCAATTGAGGTCTTCCCCAAAACCCACAGAGCAGAAGTCCTTCCCATAATATCATGCTGTATCCTCAGATACAGATACACAGACACTCAGACACACATGCTCTAAGGTGTGAGGGGAGAGAGGTAAAGAGTCAGGACCCTTTGCACGTCTCATTCTAATAAGCCCACACTAAGGTTACTCGTTCATTTTGTCTTCCATCCACACCTATGGGCATGGTGGCCTTACACTCATTTGAGTCTGCAATTCCTCCAGTGATGAGGAACATCAAACTAACCCATTAAAGATGGAAAACCAAATCCAGGTTCTTGCCATTTGGCCCTGACAGGGTTCCTTGATCTCTTTTTGCCCCAGTTTTCTCCCTGTAACAGACACATTAGTCACAGCGCCTATCACATAGCGAGCAAACAACAAGGACTAGCATGATGGCCGTCATCTTCGTCTCTGCTGTTGCAGGGCCACAAATGCAAGCAACATAATCTTCATTAAAGCAAAATAAAAATTGCACATACTTGAAGATAATAGTGCTTTCCATTTGCCTTTTCATCTTTTTTATAGAATCTTGACCTCAGTGTCTGGTCATGAGATTGATTTCTAATATAAAATAGACATTACTTACCAAAATAGAAAGCAAACTACCCAACCTCACTCTCTGCCAGCACCTACATGGCTTCCTCTATTACATCCATCATCTTCAAGGTATGTATTTAATGCTTCCAACCCTGTGAAAGCAGAGATTGTTTGCCTGTGTCTACTATGTCCCCTAGCACAGCCCTGGTGAGGACCTAAAATAGCCCGATCCTGAAACATCTGTTCAGCTAAACAGAACTCACTCTCATCTAGCACATTTGGAAGGATGGCTTCCTGGCTGTCTGTGGCAGAGTCCTTTCAGAAGCAGAGATGGTACCAAGGGCACAGGGTGGAAGGCCCAGGAGTCGACTTCGTTACATGTGCAAAGTGAGATGAACTCCAAAACGCAGAGGATCCATGCTGGGCCTTGGACTTAAGTTACAATACAGTAGGTTTGCTTTTCTTTGGGTTTTGTTTAGTGTTAAGATGTCAAGGTCTTCAGCCAGTTTCCCAGAAGATGGCTGCCTTAAGAGCACTCCCTGGCTGCCTGCTGTGGGCCTTCTCTCTTAAAAAAAGACGGTCCACTCCTCCCCACCTCCCTCCCACTGTGCCAGCATGAGTTCCCACACAGGACCTCCATACAAAACTGTGTCCTAGGGTCCATGGATCTACTCTGCAGTGATGGTCTTAAGGCTTCATGGTGTGAGAATCTTCACAAACACACCTCGAGTTCACATCCAGCTGGACAGCAGCATATTCTTTTCCTTGATGCCTTAACAAAACTCTCTGGAGCTAGCAAATCCACTTTGGAAAAAGCTTATTTTTAAAGTTATTCTACTTTCTTGTTCTTTCAAAAAGAAAAATAATGTATTCTAAAAAAAAAAAATAAGCAAGCTACAGTACATAGAACCACAGAGGGTAGATATAAAATAAGAGAGTGGGGGGAAGATAGATCTCCCTAGGAAAGAGAAATAGAACAGACAGTTATGGACAGATGGGGTGCTAAGGAGGATCAAGTAGGGAAGGGGAGGGAAGATGGGAATAAGGGAGAGAATACAGAAACGAGATCGCCAAAATTAAAGGCCATTTGATAGGCAGTGTGGATGCCTAATACGGTAGAAGCTCAATAACCTATACACATACGTGATAGTGTTCTAAACCAAATCACAATGGAGGAGACAGAGCCACAACCGGAAATCACTTGTCAACAAAGGAAGTGTCCACTACCAGGATTTGGTTACATCAAATTGACTTGTTGGCTAAAGGGGTTTCGTGAGAACTCTGAAACAACCCAAGATGTCACCAAGACTGTAGGTTGCTCTCCACAAACAGCAAGGCCCTACTGCTGGAGACAATACCTATACAATTCACTGAACATAGAGAAGTCAAGATGGTGTCACACAGAGCCTTCACGTGCACATACTAGTCAGTGTTCATGGTACTGGAAGGTACTCTGTATGCTACCAAAGGAGACATGCAAACACAGACATCTTTGGTCTACAATGGTAACCTGCCTGCAAGAAAGGCCAGGGAAATGGTCACACAAAGCTTGTGGGAGGAACCAACCGTCATCTGATTTAACTTAACGCTCACTCTAGGAGATAGAACCCACATCCGACACTGCTTGGGTGAACAGGAAACTGAGATTGCTGAGGGACCTAGTGTAAAACTAGGTGCTAATAATCTAAAAGAACAAAACAACAAAAACACGTAGCAACAAAATGACTCCTAATGACATTCTGCTACTCTCTTCAATCAGTGCCTGGCTCCACCACCATCTGAGAGGCTTCACCCTGCCTCCGAGGGTGGGAACAAATTACAGAGACCCACAGCCAGACAGAGAACGAGAAACCTATGTATGGTCAGTCCTAACTGGGATGTCTCCATCAAATCCTTCCCTTCAGGGCTCAGGAAACCCTGCAGAAAAGGAGGCAGAAATAGTGCAGGAGCCAGAGGACAATGAGAACACCATGGAATTAAGACCCGCTAGGTCAACAGGTTCAAAGTACATTTGAGCTCACAGAGGCTGAGGTAGTATGCACAGGGCCCACACACGCCTGCTCTGATACAGGTCCTAGAGATGAAATGAAAGTGGACGTGTGCCTTCTCCGGAACCCGGACATTATCTCCAAATGATAAGCACATGCAAATGAGAATTTAGTTTTCTCCAATGGAGAAACAGACTCCTCCTAAGGGTAGGATTGCCTCTTTGCAGATGGTCAATGGAAAACCAATCAATGGCATTTCTGAAGGTTCCTTGTCTCATAATTCTGGTCAGGGTCTTTTCTGCTTTTGTTTTTATTTACTCGTTTTATTTACATTTTCTTCTTTTTTACCTTAAAGGTCCTTTGCCTATGTATGTATGTAAAACAGCTTCCAGCTTAGTGTCTTATAGGACACCTGAGTGTGTGAACAGTGGGTCTCTGCATCTATAACTGTTTCTTGTACCTTTTCTTCGGCCGCTTTCCTTCTGTTTGTTTGCTTTCTCCTATTCCGATGTGTTTGTTTTATCTTATTATATTACATTTTATTATTAACGTGTTAGAAGTCAGCTTGTTTTCTAATGAGAGACAGAATGTGGATAGATCTGAACCAGAGGGGAGGTGGGGAGGAGCTGGGAGAATTAGAGGAAGGGAACCACCAATCAGAATCTATATGTGAGAAAAAAATCTATTTTAAATAACAAGGAAAAAATTCCACGAGGTTATTTGATTTTTCAGATGTTTATCCTGAATGTCATCTGGTATCAGAGATGTGTGTCTGTAACCATTCACCACCAATGACCTCCTCCTCAAAGCCAAGAGAATGGTGTTCCCTAATATGAAGACTACTCTTCCAGCACTTGGATGAGCCTTTCTTTCCAGACAAAAATAACTCTATTCCTAATGAGGCCAACAGGGATGATTTTTATGACCATTGGCTATTTAAAACATCACACGATGACTGTTTACTTCCTTCTTTTTTTATTTACTTATTTCTATCTCTATTTCCTAGGTTGCATGTTGCTTTTTATTTTTAAATACCAGGACAAGGTCCTTATTTACAGTGAACAATACTAAAAGTATTCGATACATTCATCTGAATTCAATTGACTGAATTTGAGAAGATCTTCAAAATCAATGAAGCTAAACCCTTTGCGGTTTTAAGTTTAAAATAAAATTTTAAAGAAAAAAAAAATCCCCTAAGATGCAAGGAGATTTGCTGACCTGCTGAAATCACACAGCTGAGTACTAAACCCAGGGTAACTGTTCACAGCCACAACCATCTTTAGAGACTTTCACCTATGCTGTCTCATTAAGTTTTCAAAACTTCATGAGTAAACAGAAAAAGAACTTAAAGCTCCGTTTTATGAGGAAGGAATGTAAAATGCCAAGAACCAAAAGCAGGCATTAAACTAAAACTTCAGGCCCAAGCAAGTTTTTGCTCCCATGGTGCCAAGGGTGACACCATACCGCTCCTTACATACAAGGCACAGACCAGGAAGGCAGGAAAGCGCGCAGTCTCCAGTGTGCCCGGGGGAGGGCACAGAGAAAAGGCAAACACACACGCTGCACAGAGGAGCTCAGACGAAGGCTGTGCAGGCAGGCGGCTGGATGGGGCAGGGACTTGCAGCTAATGAAGGCCACTCCATGGAATGAGGCACGGACTCACGTGAGTTGACACTCCATTTCTCTACACCATAATCGTCTTTACTATTACAGTTTGGATTTGTGTGATTTCACCTATGGCTTACTGTCTATCACATCTCTTACACCTGATGCTCATTAGCCCCGGGCTGTGATAAGGCTAGACAGGCTAGACAGGAAATGTCTCCTGAAAGGTGAGTACAATGAGGTTTAGAAAAGGCAGAAAAAAACACCTCCTGGCCGCTCTCACTCTCGCCAAAGTCACTGGAAGGAGGAGATCCAAAATGGGAGCATGGATGAACGGGAGAAAGAAATGGTGCAAATCCCTCATCCCGCAGCAAACACCTGCCAATACTTGCTTGATATGATGCACAAATCACAGGTTTGACTACAGTCCAACCTCGGGCATTTCACCTGAGGCAAAATCTGATCTTTCAGGACAATTCTCATAGTTTTCTAATGAAAAACTTGACAAAGTAACACTAACTTGCCTCATGGTTCTGGTGAAGGCCAATTAATGTAACCTAGGGATAAACACTAATAAACCATCAGACGTGGCACAAAACTATGAAGACACCAACCAGAAGAATAAGGGAGTTAACGTATCCAAATAGTCTCCATTAATACTTTCCAAACCAAAACCAGTTGTTCAACATATTTACAGGAAAAAAAAATCTGTAGTGTACCTGAAAAAAAAAATAGCATCTGGAAGAAATTACGGTCTAAACTGGGGAAACCAATGCATTACAATGAGTCCTAGGCCTAAGTCTTAAAACAAAGAATTATGTGTAGCAGTAGATCTGCTTGTGTATGCGAGACAGAGTGACTTTCAATAGTCACAAGGTAAGGATCAGAAGATTTTTATAGAAAGAAGCCTTTCTTTCTGTAACACCGGTGTTACATTTCAACCTATAAAATAAAGGCCTGCAAGAGCTTGCGACATCACACGATAAAGACAGAGGGTAAGACACAAATCAGAGCTTGGACTCACGCTGCACACGCGACATATTGGTTAGGACAGCCAGAGCACCTGTGAGCATCAGCACTGGTCTCAAGGGAAAGAGAGCATCTGCCCCTCCTCCCCCAGCCCTCTTCAGACTGAGTGGTCACATCTAAAACAGCAACTGGCTTTCCTACCCCCAAAACATCATGGAATTTTTCAGCACACACCAAAACATCAACAAGAAGCTGGCTTCTCCATGGATCAGGAATGATCTTGACTTTGCTCCCCAAATTCTAAATTGCTGCCATCAACCTATAATTTAAAACTCCTAAGACCAAAAGGTAGGCAAAACCTATGAAATGGCCAGCTATTGCAGGAATTATTCTTGCTAAGGAGTGGCTCTTAACGGAACTCCACAGAGCAGGAAAGTTAGTATTTGATTTTAAAAAATCACATTCTCTGCAGCCTTTCTCAGAAAGAGAGTCTCTGGCTGCCAGCGTGCCCCTCCCAGCACTCCTCTCCTGGGCTGCTCCTGACCCACACATCCACAGGGAGGTCATGCCCTGCCCACTTAGGAGTTTTAGAAGCAGCAACTTTCTTCTAAGTCAGTCCCCAACTAACACTGAAAAAGAAATACCGCCTGCATGATTCAGACCAAAGAAAAATATTCTACCTGAACAAATCTGGCAGGGAGTCTCAAACAATATGGTTAAACTGGGCTCCTTATTTCGGAAGACAGAGGCTGCTTTGGTTAGTCTCCCACCAACACACCACCACCTAAAAGATCATTAAAAAGACTCCTTTCCAAAGTTAGGAAATCAGGCTTCAAACCACCATTGTGTGGTTATAAGAATTACACCCAACTACCCATGAGTCATCACTGCCTGGAACCAATCAGTGAATGAATTCGTCATTTTTCCTCTTTGACGGAGGTGACTGGTTATCCACACCGCAGCAAAAGAACTGGCAAAAATGGGCAGTTTCAGGACAGTGAGCCAATGGCCTTCTGAAGGCTCACACCTAATCAACTAGTTAATTTTGGGACTGAATGAACAGCCAGTTCGACTGTATCTCCCCACTCTTGGCACACATTACGTGATGTCTACCATATAAAGACCCAGGAGAAAAATTCTCTCCTGGTCCTCGCCATTAGGAAAAGTCAATTTGCCACCGAAAACCAAGCAGCAATAACACAATGCGTGAACGCAAACAGAAGAAAAACAGCATGCGCCTGTTCCTTTAAAACAATAAGCATCTTTTAAAGACTGCGGCTGCAACTTTGTGCTGTTTGGGAAGAAGTCACATCTGTACCCCGTGCTTGTTAGATATTAAACAGCCCTTATCTGGACTGCTGGAGGCTTGAAAAATCCTTTTAATTTAACCTTTGTTGTGTGGATTTTTCTGGATATTACTGGACCAAGTTTGCCAACTGACAAGATAAGTTCTGGCTGCATATAAATGTCTTGTGTTAGGGTCTCAGTTTAACCGACTTAACAATTACCACATATTTAGGATTCAACTCAGTAAGACATGTTTCTAACTTTCCCCCACATCGTTATAATGATGACAAACACTTGTTGAGAATAAACTATCTTTCTAATACTTTCTCTCAAAAAGAAGACTCTTGACTTCCAAACTTAAAGGCATCACCCAGTGAAAGTCTTAAGATTGAACTGATGCCCCCTAAACAAAGGCAAGTACCACATGCTGCTGAATCGCATGGTATGGTTCAGACAGCTTCTTGTAAACAGCCTTGACGGGGCTCATAGCATAGGATGTGGTTGTTAGGAAAGCCTCCCTGGAGGTTGGAGAACATGAGTTACCTCAACTAGAAGACCACGGTGACCACAGGCCAGGGTAAGGGCCAGAAAGGGCACAGAAGGAAGACTGACAATGTGTTTCCATACAGTGAAGATGGCTATGTCCAGAAAGCAGAAGATAGAAAGTTATGAAAAGTTTACTTCTGGCATAGTACATAGACTAGTACAAGTTTAATGATTCCAAGTCCAGAACCGGCTCCCTGCCCCTCTCCATCTTGAATTGGCTCAGTTGTAGGGTGTCTGTTGCTCTTTGCTGTGTATGGTAGGCTGTTCTCACTATGACGGAATGCCTTTAGGGAGGAACAGTGGGCCTCAGGTTTCAGGGCACAGTCCCTGGTTTCTTGGCTCCCTGTGCTTGGGTAGAGGACCATGGCAGAATGTGAGAATGGGGAACCAAAGCGGCTCTTCATCTCATGGTGGACAGGAAGCAAAGAGAGAAAGCAAAACAAGACTGAGGACCAGTTATAGCTTTAAAGTCACACTCCCTGCCTTCCACTCATTCTTTTTTTAAAGATTTATTATGTATACAATATTCTGTCTGCATGTATGCCTTCACACCAGAAGAGGGTGCCAGACCTCATTCTAGATGGTTGTGAGCCATCAAGTGGTTGCTGGGAATTGAACTCAGGATCTCGGGAAAAGCAGACAGTGTTCTTAAGCACTGAGCCATCTCTCCATCTGCTTATTCTAGCCAGGCCCCCACTGCTCCAAATTCCTATCATCTCCCAAAATAGCATCATCAGCTGCTGACCAAGTGATTAACTCCTAGACCTGTTGGAGACATTTCATATTCAAGCGGCAGAACAGCTTATAAGAATTTTCCACTTAGGCCAGTGACCAAATTATTCTACAACAAGCTACCATTTATCAAGCATGTCAGTCTGTTTTTATGTGATTTATACAAGAAAATAAATGTTTACTCTTCATTCGAAAGTTGTGATTTGCTGAGATGATAGCTCAGGAGAGCAGGAATCCTCAGCGTCACAGTTCAAGAAGGTGGGCAGAGCCGCATACCCAAGTAACGCAGGCCCTGTGGGTGTAGGGGCAGAAGGTTGCCAGGTCTGCTGGCTGCCTGCCTAGACCCAGAGTTAGTGCAGGCCCTGTCTCAGGGGAGTAAGGCGAGGGTGATGGAGCAGGACACGACATTTCCCTCTGCCCTTCATGCACACAGGTAGCACCGCCCACACCAAAATGTAAATAAAAGTCCATAAATTTATATATATATATATATATTTAATTTTTATATTTCATTATATATATATTTAATTATATATATAATTTGGACTAAGAAATGAATACATAAATTCACTTTTCTTTTTTGTTTCTACCCAGGATCTGGTTTACTACTCAGCTCCTAAAACAGGGATTACTAATACACTATATTCAAAGGAATAAATAAAATCAATTATTTAAAAATCAATTGGATAGATAAGGCAAATATGGACTAAACAGGCAGAGCGTGCCCTCCGAAGGTCACCACGCTTCAGCTCTATTTCTGCCAAAGTCTCAGAACCTGGGAGATGTGGCTGTGTACTATCTAACCTCAGCCGAGCTGGGAATGTGTGGTTGCCAACCTAGCTTAGCAGAGGAATTGAAGGCCGACTGATTCTCAAATTGAAAGAAATGTTGTATAAGATCAGTAATAACAGACAGAAAAGAGCAGTAATTAGAAGTTCTAAAACACTACTAAACACAATATTACTTCCAGGATATCCTTTTTTGTCTCATATAGTTAAATTTCCTATTTTGAGACACAGTTCATGGCATTCCACCTATGTTATTAGCTAAACCTAAAAACCAGGCCACCAAAACTAGCAAAAAGAGACCTTGTCCCTGTGGATTAAAGAAAGAGCGAGGACCGAAGAACTGATCAGAGTAGCACACATTAACACCTAGAAAGGACATATTCTCTGATACAAGACAACTCAACTGTTGACAGACAGGGAGACCTCCCCCGGGCCCTGCAGCAAGCACTTAACATTTGCCATTTTCTCCATTTCAAACTTCTCGCTTTCTCAATCTCTAAAACGTAAGCAAATATTGCCCATTTGTGTCTTCAAGAACATATGTTATGAGGGTGGGATTGGGAGGGGATGAGGGAAGGGGCTACAGCTGGGATACAAAGTGAATAAGCTGTAATTAATAAAAGAAAAGAAAAGAGAAGAGAAGAAAAGAACATAAAGAAATTGAGTAGACTTTTTAAAAAGAATGATGAATTCTGAGATTTCAAAAAAAATTACTGTTTAGTTTCAGCCTCTGCTTACCTCACGGTTAGCATTAATAAACTAACTTTTCCATTAAAAAATGTCCCAATATACATCTCTACCAATTTACCTATTACTACTGTCAACTTGCTCCAAACTCTGATATCTTTAACTTACAATTACACTTTCTGTCCTTTTCATTAAGTCCCAAGTCCTTTCAATTCCTCCTGCAGAGGACCTCCTCAAATCTATTTTTCCCTCTCTACTCCAAGCAGCATTATCCTTTGGAGTTCATCCTTTTATTACTGAACTGAAAGGTAGATCTCTGGACTTACATTCTGTCTAGAGAGAAATGTATTTTGTGAAACACTGTTGACAATTCTTTCTAAGACTGGCTATACATACACACACATACCAGTTTATATGAATGTTATCAAAGTTTAGACGGCTTTGTAGACTGTCTCATACAACACTACTTTAAAAAAAATGCCACACATCACAATTTAACTTGTAAGATGTATTGTTTCCTGGGTGGTCTATAGCTACAGTCATTTATAGAGAAATACATATGTTGAAATTATACATCACTCATAGAACAATGTAGAAACAAGCAGCCCATTCTGATCTTGTCAGGGTACGTTTATCTAAAATCAGCCTATGCTGTTCTTCCCTATCAATTTCTTCATCAAAACCAATATTCTTTGCTCACAGTCACTCCAGACAACACAATGACTCCTACTTCATATAATAATGTGTGTCCTTCCTTCAAGGTTAAATACAAATTCTGCTCCTTCATTCATTTCTTCATTCATTCAACATATATTTTCCATGTGTCTACTATGTGTTGGTGATAAAGATACTAGTCTTGCCCTAAAGAATGTACCCACTCTTACTGTATACTGACGGTTGGTCTAGAACCAAGGGTAATGGCAGTAGCTGGCCCTGTCTGGGAGACCACTGAGACACCCCCGACCAAACTCCAAGGAAGGTGTCCCATTCCGTGCATTGAAATTTTTATTTAGTAACCATGTCTTCTGGAGTATCATTGTCCATCCATGCAGAGTAATTACATTTGAATTCTTCAGGACATGGACATCAATCTCAAACTGATTTAGAAACGTCTTCCACGATAGCTAGCTTGTGTAGTTCCTGAGGGTGCTATTCAGGCTGTTTGGAGAAGGGAGATGCAGTAACAGTCTCACCCAGCACTAGACATCTTGCATGCTATGGTAACCTGCCAGGCAGAACGTGCGAACTGATTCAATAGGGGCATAACTGTCATGGAGAAACTAACTGCTCTCTGAGACCTGCTCCTCAGGAAGGAATTTCATGTCTGGAACTATAATCCTGCTCAAAAGCCTGTGCTGGAAAGGACATAGGCCCGTTAAGCTGTCAGAACGCCCTCTAGATATTTATCTTTATAACCATTGGCATGTACTGCTCTCAATCTTTGTCTTTATGCACTGGGCAGCAGTCAACAGAGGGATACATAACTGGTCAAAATACTGAGAATAAGAGATGAGTGTTCAGCCTTAAACAGGAACTCTATATTAACTACTCACTCCCATGGCTTTGAGAACAATATGGGAAAGAGGAAAAAAGAATGTGAGAATAGAGGCTGGGGAATATGCAGGAAAAGACTGTCTCCTAGGCAGCTCATGGCTACTGTAATCATGACTGCACAGCAGCTGTGGTTATCTGAACAAGACCTGTACAAGATCAACCCAGCAAAAATTCTGGCGTCGATGAGATAGATGATCCAGGCTGCAGCCATTATGAAGGAAATTAACAGTGCGTAGTTTCTAAGAGACAGAATCATTCTTCATTGAGGATGTGGCCAGTAGCAGGTTCCCATGTTCCAATAGATAACCCCCATACACGCATATATGGGCAGCACTAACGGAAGTTAATGTGCCGTACAAAGCATGTGCATGAGCAGGAACACACGTGTGCATGCATGTGCGCACACACACACAGACATGAAGTTAGGAAGGGGCTGTGAAGATAGCACACGAGGGGAGCTGGAGGAGAATGGAGACAGAACTGATCCGATTTCATGGTATATATGTATGAAATTACCAAAATTTGTTTAAAAGGCTCTACCAAGTTAGGACAAAGAATGTCAGTGAAGCAACTGATAACACGAAAACACAACGACTTTCAGGTCAAGACATATGTCCCACACATAGGTGGCACTGGTCAGGAGTGCCTTGTCTGCCGCATGCACGGGTGCACGAGGTCACTCCAACAGCAGGACTTCCGCTACTTACGCTTAGCTATTACTCATTCCGCTTTCTTTGTTTAAGACACGGTCTCACCTACGCAGGTCGGCTTCAAACTCGCTCTGTAACTGAGGACTGAGGACGAGCTGAACTCACCCACTGTCCCCACCCTCCAGGCTCAGCTTTGCTCTTACCCTGTGATTGGATAGAATTTGCTTTCTTCTCCAATGAAATGGTCAAACTCCCGACAAATACAGAGCATGGTTTATCTTTCTATATGGAGTCTTGTACAAAATTAGTAGACTATTACATGAAGTAACAATTGTTTCTACGGCTGCCGCTGCTAATACTCCAAGTAAGAATTTACTGTGACAAGTATACGCATACACCAGGAAGGATTTAGAAGCTAAGGAAATCATTTGTAGTTACTTCCCATCTCTCTGAGTGCCTTCTACTTACCTGGATTCTACTGAGCCTTTCTTCTCTGGTGAGCATTGCTGACAGAAAATGCTCTGAGTCCTCCTGAGGAGTGCAGAGGTGCCAAGCCAGAAGGCAGTAAACACACACTTGATGGTCTAACTCTCTCAATGAATCACCACCTGAGGCATTCCTCAGCTACCTTGGTCTAGGATGACTTTGCTTAGCTTATTGACTGCAAGAATATCAGTTATTAGCAAATGAATGGAAAAGCACAATCAACTAAATATAAGCTATATATGAAAACTACAAAAGCATCATATTTAATGAGTTCCAAAATATCAACATACTTAACTTTTCTTGGTTACTGGTAACAAATTACAGTGACAGCTGCAAAAACATCAAAATTCATAAGTAAAGATTCATGGCCATTTGGCTCTAATGAAACATGCCAAAAATCATACAGAATTAAAAAAAGAAAAAAACCAAGATTATCAAATGAAAGGAAAAGTATAAATACATTTTGAACAAGTATTTCGATTGTTCTTACTAAGCCAAAGCAAAGGTGAAATTATGCATTCTGGACTAAAGGTGTTCCCCTGGATGACTATCTGAAATTCTTGACTTTTTTCCAGTCAGCTTAACTTGGTTGCACCTTGCATCAGTTCTTAACAGAGGTGTTCTATAAGAAATGTAAGAATACTAGGACCATGCCAACCTCACATCACAAAGCTACAGAGCCTCCCAACTGCTTCCCAAGTGAGTAATAAAATTACAAATATTGGTATACTCCTAAAGCCCCTAACTTTTCCTTAAGCTTAAAGCCTTATAACTCCGGCCCCCAAATGAGCCTCCAGGGTTGAGAGCCCTCCTGAAACTGACATTTGGTATGTTTTTACATATTTTCCTAGAGGAAAGACCCCTGAGTTTTCAGAGTCCCTCTGGAGTCTCTGACCTCAAAAAGGGTTCAAAGCTATAACTTTAATATTCCCCTTTCATCACTTCAATCATATTTAATGGCCCACATCCACTATTATTTCACCGGCATGGGATTTCTAGCAGAGTCAAGAAAATCTGCCCTCTGCCTCAAAGCAGAAACCATGATCTCCTTCACTCACAATGTCCCAGCCCTCCACCACTCCATCTCACCAGGTCCCTCTGCCCAAGTTTACTGTGGTACAGCAGGAAGCATCGGTTACCTATCTGCAGCTGTGATAAAATGTCATGACCAAGGCAACTGAGAGAAAAAAAGAGTTTATTTTGGCTTAAGGTTCTAGAGAGTTAGAGTCCACAATTGTGGTGACAGCCTAACAGCAGGTAGCAGGCATGGCAGCAGAGGCAGGAAGC
The DNA here is from genome assembly GCF_907164565.1 of Psammomys obesus. Classification (NCBI taxonomy): domain Eukaryota; kingdom Metazoa; phylum Chordata; class Mammalia; order Rodentia; family Muridae; genus Psammomys; species Psammomys obesus. The sequence continues at coordinate 12,492,155 of NW_026586173.1, forward strand.
AGAGAGAAGGAACTGAGGATAGAGTAGCTTTTTACTCTCCAATCCTACCCCCTGCGGCGTACTTCCTCCTCCAAGGCTGCACCACAGAAACCTCACAAACAGCAGCACTAACTAGGGGCCAAGTATTCAGTTCCTGAGACTATGCGGGGCATTCTTACTCATGCCACCACACAGAGTTGTCATCCCTCAGCCGACGATGGATGGCACAACTAACTACCTAGCAGAGGACGTCAATCCCACCCCCTTGGATATTTTTTTGGTAACACGTTTACAGAATAGCAACAAGGACTTTGCTAGATGGGTCTTACAATACAATACACACATTTAGTGGCGGAAGTTGTAGCCATGTAGGACCGACACGATGGGTGGCTTTAAGGCGGGTTGTGCTCAGATGCCTCACATCACCCTTGACATCATCCCACACCAAGCGGCTCCAACTCTTAGGTAATAATCTTTGGCTAGGAAAGCGATCCCAATAACAGTGTCTCTTTAAAGTTATGCAACAGCACTCATAAATAAGTATAACCTTAAGACAGGGTGGAGATTTTTCTCTAACAGAATATCTTAATTTTGATTTGGGTCAATTTATTCAAAAGTTTAACAATCAACCAAAACCATTTTTTAGGAACTTAACAGAATACAAATGACAAATAAAACAAGATTCTATATCTCACACCCAATGATTCCATACTTCTGGACTTCTTGTTAAAAACAAACAAACAAAACAAAAAACAAAAAAAAGTTAGAACTAGTGAATAAGCGTATACATACATACATACATACATGCATTCATACATACATAGGAATCCAATACATGGGAGATGTGAGATTCAAAACACCAAACAGAACACAGTTTTGGATTTAACTCATTTTCATAATTAATAATTCATGAGAAATACACCCTGGCTGGCTTATACTAAAGTGTTCCTTGTTTCTGTTTTTTTTTGTTTGTTTGTTTTTTCTTCATTTCTCTTTAAAGATTACTCTTCTTCAAAAAAGTAATGTCTAGTAGCATCCAAGATTTTAAAACTTCCTACACGTGCATATATATATACAAGTGCATGCATACACACACACATCCTCCTCTTCCTCTTTCTTTGCCATTATATTAGAGAGTCAAGAGCGTGCTGAATCTAGTAGGGTAGAGGACAGGGTGCTTCTGATCATCATCCAGTGCACAGGACAGCCTCACCTCCTAACATCAAGAAACGCTAGACCAAGTCATTGGTCTTTACACAGAGGTACAGGCATCGAACAATGGAAACTTGCTGGAAATGCAAATCCCCTGTTTCTACCTGAAATCTATTGAAACAGAAACTCTAGATATGGGATCGGAGGTTTTCACAAACTCCTGGTTAACACCAATGAATGTAGTATTTCGGAGCTCTGCTACAGGACTAAGAGTTGTCAAAGAATGGCTGTAGCCTTGCCTCCTGGTTCTACATTTGTTGTTAGAAGAGACACACCTACTCACTAGCTTATTATTTACTGTTGCAACAATAGCAAAGATGAAACCATGGGACAGACTTTACAGTCTCCAACATTTGTTATCCGCACCTTTAAGAAAAAGTTGGCCAGCCCTTGGCAAACTGGAATTGGTCATTTTGTTATTCTTGACACTTACTGGTTTAAGATGGGTTTCCTGGGAAGCCATAGACAACTAGGATCTACAACTAGGATGGTGTGAAGATGGGGTGTTGAAGGAAACACTCTTCTTCTGTAAGGAACACAGGCACAAAAGGACAACCACATTCTCGGTCTAGCTAGTCTCCTGGCTGGTGTGGTCAGAGAACTGCACTGGCCATTTTGCAACCAGAGAGAAGAAAGCCAAACTAAGAGCAAAGACATTCCCGGACACAGGACAGAAGCAAAAAGAACCTAATATACAAGGTTTGCTATTTCTTCACAATGAAACAGTGTTACTTGAGTTATAAAGGGGAAAAAAAACTAAAATTAAGGAAAAAAAAAAAAAAGCAAAAAATCCAGGGTTTGGGAACCCAAATAACCACAGAAGTTTTTAATTACATTAAGTCTGTGTTTTAATGTGTATGTGTTTGCATCCATAATCTATACAAATTCTAAAGTAAAAAAATTCTGGTTTGAAGCAAATTAAGCTTTTTCTTCAACAATTGTGAAAACTGTTTCACTTTCCATTGCACCTGGTTGGAAATAAACAGCCAGCCCCTCACAGAAATACAACCAAGGGCTGACGGCGGGCTTGCACAACGAGCTTGCCACACTGGCAGTCCTTTTCTCTGAGAAATCAGCAAGGACCACAACTTAGAGTTCAATCAATTTCAATCTGTGACGGACCCCATCTAAATGAGTATTTTAACTCTTTGGCATGTAAACAACCTTGTTTCCATAGAGGGACAAATAATCTAGTTAAAATCCAAGTTCTGTAAGGAAAAATAATGGGAACTTCAATGTAACATACAAGTAGAAGAGTCTAGAAGGTACAATTTGAGAAACTAACATCTTTCCATCAGTCAGGAGACCTGAGACAGGGAGAAGTTTGAGTTTAAGGCCAGACTGGTCTACAGAGCAAGATCCCATCTTATAACATAAACAAATGAACAAGGGAAAAGCATCCGCAGGGAGCAGTTCTTCAAAGTTCACTGCACCTGGAGATTTGTCTTGGATAGAGCCTCAGTACAGCTGGAGAGGGAGGTACTATAATCGCTCAAGACCAACTTTCCAAGGCGAGCACCAGCATCATGAGTGACAAAGTCTTCCTGAACACAAACAGGGATCTATCCCAGAGCCTGGGTACTGCACGGTCATGCTGGGTCTGTCTGGCCAACTCAGGGCCTAGTGAAGGTGAGTTCCATGCGGAGAAATAACTGGATGAATAGAGGACCATGTGCCTGTGACAGACAGTTCTGGGGCGGATCCTTTCATTACGTTCTTGGCCAGGTGGAAAAGTCATTTGCTGTGTGATTGTCGTCACTGCCACCACTGACACTGTTTATTGTGGGGTGAGTTCTGCAAACAGTAAAGTTTATATGTCTACTACAGCCAGAAAGTAAGGGTGGTTTACAGGTTGGGGCCATTGCTAGTGTATGTTAGAAACCAAAAACCACGGGAAAAGGAGATGTGCTTGAGTAAGACGCTTACACAATTAAATAAACCATCAATATCTCATTAGTTTGCTCCAACTAAAACCCTTTTCTCAATGTTCTGTGCGGCTCTTTGTTAAAGGATCTCTCGGGGGTTAAGCAGCAGCAGGTTAGGGGGAACCTGTTCATGACAACCTCCGTGTTGCCTACCATCATGCCCTCGTCTGATGAAATGTTAGACGCCATCCATCTTCAAGCTTTACTTATTACTCTTGGCCCACATACTAGAATTAGATCCAGAACATTCTCTTTCAGATATCTTCTCAAGTATTGCGTAAGAAATCAGTGCTACATTTTTTTTTCTGGAAAATGATCCTCCTTATGAATTTTTGCCTTGCTATATCCACTATAATATCAAAAAACAAACAAACAAAAAAAACTTCTGTGATCAAGGTTTAGGCCTTTGTCCAAGATTCTCATCTGCTCTTCATCTATTTCTGCTTCTTCAGAACTTAATAAACTCACCTGGACAGCTTCACACTGCTTCAGATACACCTTTCGCCTTCAAAGGAATAAAAATATCATTTTCCTGCATGACTCAGGGAGTCATTACTCATTGAGTAATCACTCCTAACCCTGTTGCCTGCTTCACCAATGCTCAGTTGGAGTCTACATAGAGACAAAATGTATAAATGTTCTTCTAAAAGTTGTTATATGAATCAAAGGCCCTAAAGGGGAAATGATTTTTTTCGCCCTAGTAAATGACAGCAGAGTAATTCCTAGTAGAGGTGTTAGGTACTTGTGGTCAGAAGAGGAAGTCCTCAGCCTCAGCCACTACCACCAGTTGCTGCACTGGCTGTGCACAAGCTTGGTTTCCCATAAAAGCAGCTTCAGTGACCCGATGATAGTCTTGAAAATTCCACTTTAGCTGGAAATATTCTAAAATGGTTCTGTAGTTCTGGTTTGCTGACAACCAACACTAAAAATTTGGCAAGAAACCCCTGGTGCCCAGCTGCCTCCGATTTACTGTCCCTGGGCACAATCTTCAGCTTGACTGTTAGGCTAGATGCAGCCAGCACTGCCATTGCCTCGGGGCAATGTGGGAATCCGTACAGGAGAGGAAAGGAAACAGTCCAGTCCCACACTGTCATTAATGAGAATGCCCTTAAGCCTCTTGGATCTCAGCTTCCACATCTCTAAGGTTCTCTTGCGTGGCTGGGAATCACAGCAACAATGAGGAAGTATTTTAAGGCTTGCAGCGCTTTGCAGCGCTTTAATATTGCTTAGCAAAGGGCCGCTGCACTGTTAGGATCCACGCGTGTGACAGGAGACATAAGCCGCAAATGCCAAGCTCAGGACTTCACGATATGAATGTCTTCTCGTTCTCTACACAGCCACCCTCTGGGTCAGGAAAGGAATGCTGCTAATAAACCCGGAAAAAAAAAAAACAAAAACAAAAACACTCCACTATCTCATTTTAGCCAACTCTTTTAAAACTTCTCTACCGGCATCTATGTAATGATAAATAGGTAATGAGGCTATTAATTCTAAGTTTCTCTCTTGTCCTACTTTCTTACCAATTCAAAAATTAAGAAAAACTGAATAACGCAGAAGAAACAAGAAACATAGGTCAACTGATAACTAGGTAATTAGCCAGCTGAATAACAAAATGTTTCCCTAACTGATTACTGAAGAAAAGCACACTTTGTAGTAATACCAGCTAAGAATTATTCCTATGTAAAGATGTCATATTGAAAGCTGCTTAGTGGGGATTTCAAGATGACTCAGTGGGTTAGGGAGCTTGTTACCAAGCCCGATGGCCTGGGTTCACATCCTGGAACTGGCATGGTTCAAAGAGCTGACTCTGGCAAACTGTTCTCTGACCTACACACACAGACACACACACACACACACACACACACACACACTTAATAAATGTAAAAAATATATACATTTAGAAATCTGGTTAATGAATAATATACAAGGTAATGATAACCCATGCTAATACGTGACATGACATCATTCTAGAACCTTCTAAATCCAGGAGATGTTTGGTATTTCCTGAAACAATTACTTAAAATTTAACATCCTCTGACCTAAGAAGACACGGTGTCGGTGTCCTCTTCATGTTCATTCCGCTAGAGCTCCACAGAACACAGATGGTAGAAGGATTCTCTTGCATTCTTCAGACATCATTTTGGAGCTTGTGTGTGACTTCTCTGCTGTATCAGTGTTGGAGTCCTTCGGATGGGCAATTTCAGGAGAGCTTACGATGGGCATGCCTCCCTTGCAGCTACACTCCACAGCCTCTATTTCGCTAAGACAGACACCAGCACCATTTTGCAAGGAATTTACCACAGAGTACCAGCACCATTGCCAGTAAAGGAACAGTGAGAGGAAAGGAGTCACAGGTTTGACTGTAGCTGAGTAAGTAGCTGAGTAAAAGTGAAATTTAAACTATACATTTACATATTAATTGCATACCAATACCTTACAAAGTCTGAAAGCGATTTTTTAAAAAAATCTACGTTCTATGTTCCCACAGAAGAGGCAAGTTGAGTGAATGGCAGCACATCATTTATTTTGGGGGTGCGGGGGGGGGAATGCTATTTATTGTTTATAAAACATCTAGGAAGCAAATAAAAGTATTTATAAAAGTAACATTTTAGGGGAAGTACCCAAGCAGTTCTAATTGCTACAACAGGGCAAGGCAGTCCTATGGTTGGATTTAGCACAGAACAAGGATCTCCCGAGGGCTGGTGCTGGCTCCAGGCATTGGACTAGGTCCTCTGTTCCAAAGATGAATAAGACATGGCTTCATCCCTCTTGGAGTTTATATCACGGTTCCAAGCTCAACAAAAGCTTTCTCAGAACAAATCCAATCTAACACACCAATGTCTGCTAGTTATGGTAATTAAAACAAAGAGCCTTAAGCATACTAGCAAGTGTATCCTCCTGAGAGAAAGATGATATTGTTGTAAGGAGATCGAGACAACACAGCCTGCAGGTTCGAGTTACAAACGTGAGTTACAGGCTTTCGGCAACCACAAGAGCCTAACAGCACCTCTGCTCTTCTCTTTCAGAACAGCTGGGAAAGTTGTGGGGTTAGATGTCTGGGCCAAAACTGTTCCTCTTTTTGGCTTTGCTTAGCCTTGCAAAAATAAAAAATAAAATATTTCAAACAGACTTTCACATCTTAACCCTCCAGATATTTTCCCAGTTTGTCAACCATTTGATTTTGCATACTTGTGTAAAAAGAAAAGAATCTCCTTTCCCTTATCAATATCTCTAGCATTTCCCATTTAGTTGGTAATGCTGTCCTTCTGCCTGTAAATGGAGCTTTGTTGTACGGCACAAGTCAAACAGATGTAGCTAAATAAAAACTGACACTGTCTGCAACAGTAGCTGTGAGGGAGAACCCAAGATGCTGTCTAAAAATATTCAGGGACATCTGTATATGCTAATCACAGTGCATATGCTAAAGGGCCTCTCTTCCCAGCTGATGGAGAAGGAAAACTCGCCAAGCACACTTATGGCATCCCAAATGAGGGTCTCACTGCAGTCTCTACAGATGTGTTCCTTGTTTATTCTACACTGAGTCATTTTCAAAAGGACATGTTTCTCTATCCCTCTACACTTCCTTGAATTCTATGTCATGCCATAGAACATTTGCCTGGGGTTTGAGCAACTGTCAGGAAAATGATGAACAAAATCCCCTTCAGGGCAATACACAGTTTTCAGCCAATAGCTGGACCAGCTTGGTAAGCATAAGCCATGTCCACTTCAGTCCCACATCTGAGCTAACTTATCTAGTACTTGTTTCCTCTCAGTTCATAAAAAGCCGTCACGCTTTCTCTCCATAACTCTTTCTGGCATCTGGAGGGCTGTGGCCGTGCTAGAATTTCTGCGTACTGAACGATGCACCTCATTATCTTTTTGGCACAAAAGTGTCCTTTCATTCACGCCTATTCTGGCTCTGTATTTCAGCGCTGTCACCCAACAGTGATATGTTATGGGTGATGTATGTTGTCTTTCTTGTTTGTATGTAGATATAAGAATGCCCCCAAAGGAGTTTAGGTTCATAGAAGAGACAGATTAAATTTAGTACATCCTGTATTTTATCTAATGTTTTAATGGCCCATTATGGCTACCATTCCAGAAAACACAACAGGTGTCTCAGTTGGGCATATGTTAAGATCTATAAGAGGTGACATGGAAGGCCAGCATTTGGGGTTCTATATTCTGAGTTTAGTATAAGATGGAATTTTGTATTGTGATTAAAAGATAAAGGGCTCACAACAAAAGGTTAGAATGAAAACACAGCAGAACTGTCACAGAACCCTCACTATCACGCAATACCAACAGGATAAAACCTTAAATTTCTAAACTTCCACTAAATCCCTGCATATAATAATGAATAATGTGATGCAAATTAGATGAATAATGTGATACAAGTCAGACGACAAAGGCTGGGAATGGATTACATCACCTCTAATACCTGGAAAAGTCTTTACAATAAAACAAGGCTCAATGACATGGCACGGTTCCGTTCTGAAGCTCCAACATACAGCTAAATGATGGGAAAGCTGTGTTACATATTTGAAACGTGCTTACAAAGATGATGAGAAATAGGAAAACCATAACTGAGAGGTGGTGGGTACATTAACTAGCGTGACGGGTTAAGTCATGCCACAGTGTAAACATTCATGCAAAGATAATGTTGAGGCCTAGAGAGATGGCTGGAAAGGTACTGTTCCTGAACAAAACCTGAGTTCTGTTCCCAGCACCCTGCTGAGTGAATTACATCTCTAACACCGTAGGATTGAACATTCTCTTCCAGCCTCCAAGGCCTCCTCCACCCTCACACACACACACACACAAGTAAATATAAAATCTTTTTTAAAATATTGTGAAGAAAACATCCATATCTACTTCTTGTCAAATATATCTCAAAAAAGCTGTGAAAGACTGTCACTAATTAACTGATTTCTCTCGTATAAATATCTTTACAGTTAAATCATTATTTTCATTGCTATAAAGAGTTGTGAAGTCCTAGTCCAGTGAGCTGTGAGCTAACTGTGAACAAGGTCATGCTATAATACTTGCGAGCACAACTAGTGTCACTGAGAATTTAGTGTGTACCATGCACTGTCCTAAAGGCTCTGTGTGTACTAGTTCAGTCTTTACAACAGCAAAAGCAATAAAGTTCCTATTACCCCATTTCACACACAAAGAGAAAGTTAAATGTGGACAGCCAGCAGCTCAGGAACACACAGCTGCTCTGTGAAAAGGTTTAAGTTCGAAATCAGTCCCTCTCAATAGAAAAAAAGCACCATAGATCGTATATGTGGAGGATGAATTTTCTCATTTCGGGAGATGAAACAGGGAGAGAAGGCAGAATCCTTTGTGGTGTTTACCGAAGGACTTAGGGCACAATAACCCTAACCTCCTCCTGTCTTCTTCCTCTACACACGAGGTTCATGCCCCTCAACACACCCTCTCACTCAGGAGGCCACTCACACTGAAGAACTTTGAGTATGTCTCCTGGAAGCATGGATGGGATGGACCTGAAGAAAATGGTCACCATTATTTCTTCTCACCAAACTTGGGCTTTGTGGCACTTAGTGTATTGTCTGTGAGCAATGGTCACACATGCCGCCTGCCAAGAGTTGCCATCAAATGATGGAAGGCCACCCAGGAACTCTGGGTGTTGACAGAATTGTAAAGGAAAAACACAGTTAACAGATTTTAAAGCCAGATTAACTGGTGCACCCCATCTGTGTCTCTAGGAGAAAGCAATAAGTAGTCCAAGAATGGCATTCCATTAAAAAATGTTTTTAATTATTATGTGTCTAAGTGTGAGCACATGGATGTCACAATGTGGATGGTCATGTGTGGGTGGCTGTAACAATGTGCATGTAGAGGTCAAAGGTCAACTTTGGTCAGGTTTGCACCCACAAGCACCTTTACCACCGAGCCCCACTGCTATCCAAGAAGAAAAAGTTTCTAAGTCTCTGTTTCCTGCTTTGCAAAATGCCCACAATGACTGCTGCACAAATGAATAATTAACAAAATCAAGCAACAAGTGCTGAGCCCTCTAACATGAGGCAATATCTAAATACATGATATAAAAGCTAAGAATAAAATTAATTAGCACTCCATTTTTATTACCATCACAACCAGTGTCATATTTTCAATAGGCTGATCCAAATGGTGGCCTTTACAAGTTTTGGAGAGAAGCTATGATTCAAAGAAAACTATTCCTTGCTACTTGTGAGAAAACTGTAATATACAGTTCATACAGAATTACAAAGAGGTTTTTGATTTTATAAGCTTTGCACTCATTCCCACTCTATGTATTCTAAAGAAAACAGGTAGACCCTAGTCAGGGCATAGACAGGAAAGCTAGCGATATGTACCCAAACTTCTGGTCTATGCTGTTCGCACTGTTGAATCACCTCTGGTCTCTAGTGAGTAATTCCCTTATCTTTGTGAAGCTGCTGCACTTTATTTTGATATAGTCTTTCTAATAATACCTCTACCTCCAATTAAACAAAGCCAGTCCAGATTTCAAGAATCTTAGCCTTTAAGATACATCTACCCAAAGGAGGCAGACAAGTTTATGAAGCCTTATATACAATAAAACTTGAACAAAAGAATAAGAATTATGATTTTAAAACATAAGCTATATTAAACAATAACACATCTACAATATGTAAGAATATTACACTGAAGATGTATCAACTCCATTGGACAGCAAGCAATAAATAATGTAGAATCACTTAGTTTTTTTCATATATTAGATAGAACATAAGTATCAGCTCATTGAACTTCTGAGAGAATTGTGTTGTAGATAGTTTAGTTTTTCCACAAATAGGGATGAGCCCTGGGGCTTCACACATGCCAAGCAAGTGCTTTGACACAAGCTCCTCCTCCATACTCAGAACAACATTTTAAAGTTTAATTGTTCCATAAATTAATTTATCATCTTTACACTGGCATAAAATGTCATGGGTCAACTATAAGTGACACTCTTCTGCTTCAGCAGATAGAATAACTTAAAAGCCTAAAATACTTGAAAAACATGATTTTCACTTTGTTTATATCTGGTTGCAATAGCCCCATTGTACTTCTTGAAGCTTGTTCCAGTGCAGAGGAATTTGATTAATTCTATTTCAAACAAAAATAAAAGCACATCGGGGCTCACAGAGACACTCTGTAAGTCCACAGTCTGGAAACACAGCCCTTTCCGAGTTGGAAAGAATCATGGCAACATGGAAAGACGCTGGAACCCGTTTCTCACATTGATCCAAACAACACAAGTGTCTTTGCTTTCACAAGGCTCCCAGCTGAAACTAGATCCACAGCGCAAGGTACAGGAACTTCCAGGTCGGGAAGTCAACATACCCGCTCCCTCCTGTTTCCTTCTGAACATACGATGCTGCACAACTGGTTAAAGGGGGAAAACTCAAGTACTTGCAAGTCTGCATTTTCCTCTCTAAGGAACTAATTTGGTTCTGTCAATTAATTGATTGCTGTTTTTCCTAAACAGCACAGCCTTAATTTCATGGCGAGCAACAATTAACCTCGGGGAAAATCTGGGCACACTGTGTCCTCTAAGCAAACTACCGCTCCACAGGTCCTCATGTGGCCTCCCACTAGGTCTGCCTGTCATCACACACAGCCCACGCCCTGATCACCCTCTTTCTCCTGGCCTATCCTACAGTCTTAAAATGTTTAAATGACTTTGTAGTTGACCTCCTCACTCAGACTTTCTTAAAACATTGCCTAATAAAGAACATTTTTCTAAAAAGTAGATGGAGCCTGGGCTTCCTAAGTGTCTCCTGGGCCAAACCCACATAAGCAGTGCCATCAAGGAGAGGCGCTGTAGTCAAGACGAGTCCTTTCAGCCTTTGAATGGTTTTCCATACATGTGTGACAAAGTACTCTTTGCTATATCCAAGCAGAGCTCACCACCATTTTGTCGTTGTTACTGCCATAAACCACGTGAGCCACAATAATATTGGCTCTCATAGTTCTGAACTGAACTACTTCAATTTCCAAAGTCAGCTGCAGTAATGGTTTTTCCCGTTGGTCCTTGGTGTTGTGGGAGAAGGTGCTAGCACCTAATAATTGCTGCAACCAGGAGTTAAAATTGCTGTTGCCATCTTCCTGCACCAAGCCCTGCTCTGTGACATCACTGCCGCCCTGACATGATACTGCTTACCAAGAGAAAAACTAATTTCCTTCACCAAAGAAATAACTGCAAGGGAGCATTCATTGTTCTCTTACGGGCAAGAGACACATGATCATGGCAAGAGAGCCTAATCTATTTACTATAATGGAGAAATTTCACAAGAGAAAAAGTTGGATACATGGCCATTATCCTACTAAACTATTTTACACGCTCTGTTTAAACTCAAAGCTTTCAATATTTAAGAATTAACTTATTATACCTACTCCAAGGATAACAACACAGCTTTACGTTTGCTTATCAAATAGATGCCAAATAAAGAAATCAATTCAATGTCTGTTGCTAGGTGAAGAGCTAACCTCTCCATGTCAGGCCTTACAGGCAATCACTTGCTCAGTAAACATTCTGCAGAAGAGACAGCTCCGGTTCAGGGCAGATTCTTGTAAACCAGACAAAATTAGTTTCCGCATCCACAAGGCTTCTGTCTGTTTTGAAAATTTAAACTCCCAGTTGAGTTTAACTACCATTTATCAAATACCTGTGGTAATCTGAGTTGGCCCCCCGCCCCCTTTTCTTTCCTTGAGGGCAGCAAAAGACTAAAACGCCATCCCAGTGTCCCTTTCTGTGTCTTCGGACATAGAAATCCTATGTAAGTAACATGCTTACGAAACAGTGTCGACTGACTGACGGTTACTAAAACTAAGAACACACATTTGAACACCATGGCTGACCCTTACAGGTCACAAGCTGTGCTGTATGAAGTGAGGAGAGGCTCTCTTAGACTCCAACACTCATGCCATACAGCAAAAGGGAAAAAAGAAACATTAGTCCACAGGTACATCTTCATGTGTTTTTGTTTTAATCTTTTTCTTCATGCTAAGAATAAAGTATTCATCATCTCCTTAATAGTACAGAGAGCTATTGAGCGCTTGGTGTAATTTTGTGCTTGTTTTTTTCTATCTTTTGGTGAAGTCAGATGGAAAGTAGATATGGGGCCTGGACATTTAAATTGGCCTCCTCTAAGCTCGGGGGAGAGCGAGCTAATTGTCTGAGAGCAGAAGACCGAACATAAACCCCTGGAATCTGTTTCAAAGAGTCTTGCCAACTCTTAGGAGAAGAACACAGGAATTGGCCAAGGTTTTATTTTTGCTGGGTTTACTTTATTTATTTTTAAGCCGTTTTGGAAAACAGTGGTAGATATGCTAAAGATAATCTATTTTTAATAACAAAATCAAAGCATTGAGGAAAAGTATGTCTCCAAATTAAGTATTTTGATTTAGACAACAGACACAAGTTAGAAGTAAGTTTGGAAAAGCATCCTTTCTCTGTGGAAAATGTGGTGGTTCTTTGAAAGCTGAACAGAGCAGTCCCAAGACCTTACAGCTGCATAACAAGGTGAGAGCTCCAAATGAGTTCATGAACATGCACGCACTAGTCACAAGGGCCATCGCGTGAAAACAGACCAAATCCCAACACTGGGTAAGTAAATAAGCAAAATACATACAAACAGATACTAGCCTTAAAAATAAGAAACAATTCATGACACAAAGTAGATGACGCCCCCAATACATTACAGTAAGTAAAAAGTCAGACACAAAGATCACATATAGTGAGCTACTTCAATGAATACATTAAATGGATGACTCCACAAAGACAGAGAACATGGATAGGTGTTCGCATAGGCTCAGGGAAGAGAGGAAATGAGAGCATTTACTGAGTATGGTAGAAGGGCTCTGTGGAGGCAGCTGGAGGCTGATCTCCCACCATTGTGACATACTCAGTCCCTCTAAGTTCCTCACCTCAAAGTGGTTAATTTATGATACAGATGCAGGGCTGTTCAAATGCAAAGGTGTTGTGGCCAACACCAAATTACCCTTGAAAATGAGCTCTAGTTGAAGAGAAAGCTGCCAGACCCAGGGGGAGAGGCCTGCAGGATCTGGCCTTTACAGGGCAGAACAATTAGGAGAGCTGGGGCATCAAGCTAGAGACAGTACGGTGGGTCCTAAAGGGAGAAAGGAGGACAGTGCTGGCTCTCCAGCGCTGCCCCAACCTGCACAGCAGGGGCTGTCAGCTTCTGACAAACAGGGAGTTCTAGTATGATTCTGGGAGAGAGAAAGAAAGAACCTAGGGGGTTTGTGATTTAGCAATAAGGGTTTCACCTCAATACATTATTTTTTTAATGCTGTCTGACCAAAACAGACAAAAGTAGTGTTTGGGAAACACAGACATGGAAAACTCTTAGCTTGAAATTGTTCTCAAACAGATTCTAATGTAAAAAAACAAACAAAAATAAGTTTTTATAATGCCTTGAACAATTCACTTATATTTTGTCTTTACACTTGAGTGCTAAAAGTATGTAATTTGTGTCTAAATAAATCTCAAAGAGTGCCAGTGTCTCTGTGGTGCAATCAGCGCATTCGGCTGTTAACCGAAAGGTGGTGGTTCAAGCCCACCCAGGGACGGTACTTGGCTTCACAATAAAAAGCGGTCTTCTAAACAAAAAAAAAAAAAAAAATCTCAAAGAACCTGAATATTTAAGAAATAAAAAAATTAAAAATTTAAAAAAATTTACATTAAAATTATTTTCATCTGTTCCTAAAAATGTTTTTAACAAAAATAATGATGCCACATAATTTTTAAAAAAGCCTGACAGGTTATACATATCAATCATGAGCAAAAAACAGCAAGACTTAAACAAGTAAGCCAGTTAAAATCAAAGCTAAAAAAATCCAGAAATTAGGAAGACCTGGAGCATTAAGTTTTAGAGGAATTAAAAACATAACTTCCTGTAATTGAACTTGGCTTGTGAAAACGCATCTAATAAACTTAACTCAATAAAACTCTTCTAGCCTGGGTCACCACTGCAGACGTCTCACACTGCAGAACAGAGTATCTGTGTGTAGACAGACGGGACTGAGAAGCATGTAGCTCTAAGAGGCTGCCATAAAACTAAGTACATCGCAGGCTCAGTAAGACGGTTGACTTAAAGCAGCAATACTGTCTAACACCATCAGCACGACAGAAAGGAAGCATAGTTTACAAAGTACATTGCCACCAATTTAATCCAGGACGGCTGTCCTTTTAAAAGTCAACGCTATTTGCCCCACATAAGCTCCAACATGGAAAACATAGTTTAAAATATACTCATGTTGATGACAGAGACCAAATTAAAACAAAAAACAGACCTCATCAGGACTGGCTGCATTGTCTTCCTCTGTGGCCTGGCAAGGCTGCTCCCCCCTCAGGGGGAGGCAGTCAAAGAGCTGGCCACTGAGTTCATGTCAAAGACAGTTCCTGTTCCCCTTACTAGGGAACCCACTTGGAGACTGAGCTCAGTGGCCAGCTCTTTGATCACCTCCCCTTGAGGGGGGAGCACTCTTGCCAGGCCACAGAGGAGGACAATGCCAGCCAGTTCTGATGAGACTGGATAAGCTAGGGTCAGATGGAAGGGGAGGAGGACCTCCGCTATCAGTGGACTTGGAGAGGGGCACGGGAGGAGATGAGGGAGGAAGGGTGGAATTGGGAAGAAATGAGGGAGGGGCTACAGCTGGAATACAAGTGAATAAACTGTAATTAATATAATAAAATAATAAAAAATAAAATAATATTAAAAAAAACAGCCCTCATAAACAAAGTTGGTTTAGGTTTGGGGGTTTGAAAGCCAATGCCCACAACTTAGTTTCTGATGCTGTCCCTCCATGAAAGACACTGGAGCCTGATGGGGCACACTGATCCTAAGGACTGAGCACAGACGAGCACGACGCACCCTGTAAAACTCAAAACACCCAAGAGCTTTAGGCACTCCGTGAGATACTCTGAACATCCACCCCCACAAACGGTGAACTGCAGACAGACTAGCTCTTCCCAAAGC
This sequence comes from Psammomys obesus, assembly GCF_907164565.1. Classification (NCBI taxonomy): domain Eukaryota; kingdom Metazoa; phylum Chordata; class Mammalia; order Rodentia; family Muridae; genus Psammomys; species Psammomys obesus. The sequence goes on from NW_026586173.1 coordinate 12,507,279, forward strand.
CCTTGGAGTCCTTCTCTCCAGCATTTCTCAGCCTCAGCAAGGCGACCTTGGACACTTGGGGCTCCAGGCTCCTTTGTGGTGCACACTGAGGGAGGTTTACAGTGCCCTGGGCCTCTCTCCCCTAGACATCAACAGCCTCCACCCTCTTCCCAGGTGAGATCAACATAATCTCCCCACGCGCTGCTGTAAGTCCTGGAGAGAAGGTCCTAAACGATCTACCCCTAACAGAAAACTAGACTTTTCAGAGAAGTTCCCAACTCCTGAACTAAATACAATTTGATAGTTGAAACAAACAGAACAAAACTGTGACCTTGTGGCTCATGCGGAGTCTAGAAGGGAAAAGGGACCTCCAGGGAGAAGACCTGGCTTTGCCTTTTCCCTCACTTTTCCCCCAACCCATCCCATCCCCACCTGCAGCAATTAACAGTAAGGCGATTTTAATGACTCTTTTAGCACTGTAATCCTGATCCCCAAACTTCATTATTCCCAGTGCTACTAACAAGCTGAGAAATGCAGTGTTTGACATACTCCACAGAAGCTGTCTTTCAAGGTACCGGGTTGAGAAGCAATTTAATTAGACAGGGTCAGCTGTCTGCCAGATACCGCATAAGAAGGTGGTCACAGTTGAAGGAATCCCATCTCTATCGCTGCTAGTTAACTAGCGCTGGCTTACCCCAGGCTACCAGAACTGCCATAATACATCCGGGTGTGAAACTGAGACACGCTCACCTGCTCTGGGACGACTCTTCCCTTGGGCAGACACAGAGCCCGGCTCTTCACCCCCCTGTGCCAAGTTCCATGTGGGTCATTCAGCTTCTGCCAGCCTTGGATTCCAATCCTGTGGTCTAGACAATGTGTAACCTGCAGCTTCTTTCTCCTTAGTGTAGCCAAGAGCTTGGAAGCATTTTCCCCAGGGTAGTGGGCAGAGAATTGCTAAGAGAAACTCTCCTCAAGGGGTCAGTAATCTCACAGATTGTTACACTGAATCAGAACTTCAAATAACGTCTAATCCTATACACTGAGGTCATCTCTCAGCGCAGTTATGGAAGAATCAACCGCTACAGCGACTGTGCTCCAGGGTCCATGCCAGTACAACAGTGAAGCCAGTTTTATCATTTACTCTTTTCTCACATTTGGAAAACAACCCTTGCCAGGTGAGGCAGTGCACGCCTATAATTCCTCCAATTCTAGGGAAGGCAGGGCCAGGTGGATCGCTGTGAGTTTGAGGCCAGCCTAGTCTACAAAGTGAGTCCAGAACAGCCAAGGCTACAGAGAAACCCTGTCTCAACAAACAAACAAACAAACAAACAAAAACCATTCTTACACGTAAGGTTCCATTCAACCCTTCCTTGACTTGATTTTACATTTCTTTCTTCATAAATAGCAAGAAATACACACTTTAGCCAACTCCAGAGATTCACTATAACAAGGACTATTGAAAGTAAAAGCCAGAATTCTCCAGGGAGAAAACTGTCCCTTTCCCAGGCACACCTGTGGACATCACTTGACCTGCCTTGTTCTAATCTTGGGATAGAACTGGCTAATTGCCTTAGAGAAAAGACTAGAAACATAAAGCCTCGAATCCTCTGATTAGGCTACTTGCTCTGTTACTCTGACAAGTCACTTAACCTCTTTGAACTTTTATTGATCCATAAATGGCAACTATTTGGCAGACGGCAGGTTAATTTATGGAATGGCATTTTAAGAGCATTGGCTAAGAGACATTAAATTGCATTTTTAACTCTAAACAAAGGCGCTGTGGCCTTTAGCACCCTTTCAGGACAACTTCATTAAGTTGCTCACAAATACGGACTTTAGGCTCCCAGACAAATCCATCTGGAGTGTAAATGGTCAGCCAGCTACGGGAAGGGGCAAAGACCAGGCGATCTCCACAGTCAGGAAAGAGCCTGGTGGCATTTCTCACCGAATCACTACAGCGGGAGCACTTACGGAAAACATTTAACACCAGCTGAAATGCAAGAGCCCTTTCTCTTTGGTTCCCAGGAACTTCAAGTCTTGCCCTGGGGCAGGCAGATGAGAGGAGCTGGCATCTGCCCCATCTTGTTTCCCAAAACTAATCAGGTCTAAGAGACAAAAGCCCCTGCGCACAAGCACAGACCAATTCATCTTATCCTCGACAGTGCTCTGGTTCCTTAGCAAATACATGATCTCTTGTCACTCAGAATCCTAAAGCTAATTGCTTCTGTGACTCATTAATCCGTGTCCCGGGCACTTTCCAGAAAGAGGATCCTGTGTGTAAACAGCATCCTAAGAGTGCCCCAGAAGCCAGGGGACAGGACAAAGGACAAAGCCTAATCTGCCTCCCGAAGATATTAGGCTTTCAAACCTTCAGGAGGCCCCTGGCTACTGTGCACTCACGCTGGCCCACCTGCATCGGGAAGACGCGGTCTCAGCCCTGCTCACTGCTCCCATGAGAACTCGGCTCTGAGAGAAGGCACAGTCAGGAACACAAGGCACATAATCACAACCCTAAACTGCAATCCTTCCCACTAGCACCTTTCTCTGGGTTCTACATTAAAATGTGGACTTGCTGAATGGGGCGGCTTTTGAATCATAGCTCCAGCTGATGCTTTGACATGGTTAGCAGGATCTGAGATCCCCGCTTTCGTTATGCAAGACAACACTCCTAAACTTCCCAACTTCTCTGGAACAGACATTTATTTACCCATATCCAGGATACAGAAAATAAATACGGGGAGAAAATATATTAAAAAAAAAAAAGAAAGGCTCTTCTTTTATTCAGGTTTTGCTTTTTAAACACAAAAACCTCTGTACTCGGTACAGAGAGCCTGGTACTTGGTGTCAGCAGCATCTCCTTGCATTCGCTTAACAGGAACGAGCACAAGCGAGATGAGAAGGGAAGACTGTCAAGTGAGGACACCATCTGATTCAGTATGTGTCACCCTTACATTTGTGGCTGCAGTGACACAAACCATGGCTTTGCAAACACCAAGCTCAAGGAGGCGCCCATTTCAGTGTCCGTTCTTGACTTAAAAACCCAAGGGAAACTTCAAGTTACCTAGCAGTTGAAAGAATCTAAAATCAGAGCCTGAGATTTTTAAGACTTCCCATTCCCAAATTTGTTCCAAGATACTCTGTGTACTGTGACTAAAGGTGTTTGTACTCTATGATTAAACAAAAACTGTTTACCAAAAGACACTACTAACACTGCATGAAACATCCATATCTTGGAGTAGGGGGGCCCACGAATGAGGCCAGGGGAGGAAGGGGTGCCACACGGATCCAGTGCTTCCATCTTGATGCTCACAGAATAATCCATTATCCATAAATTCCAAAAACTTCCAAAATAGTTATTAAATATAAATAGTGGACATACTGACTTTCTTGCTTAGCAGTTAAATAATTTCCTCTTTTTAAAATAGTCTAACAAAATATAAGCCACTAAGAAATCACTTATTAGCAGCTCTTAAAGTAGGACACACAACTGGCAGCTTGTATTTCTCTTACAGTCTTCTGTGGTTCTGAACTTGGGTGGTTTGGCATCCCAGCCCAGGCAGGCTTTAAAAGGAAAAGAAGAAAACAAAACCCGGGTTCTTTAATTACCACCGTACATGAAGGAGGTTCACAGACCAGCGAGGCTTTCTGTGGCCTCTAACGCCATGATAAGCTGTCAGTCGGTACTGGACAGAATTCTGGCAGAGTAAGTGACTGTGTCAGACTGCCTTGAGTAGAAACCTATTGGACATGAAGGTGATACTTGAAGATAGGAAAACAAAGCAGAAGAAAAACAAAGTGGGGGGAATGAGTCATCCAGCCCCACTTTAGGAGATGAACTCTCTGAGGCATAAAGAGACCGTCTGGGTGAAAGCACATTTTACCTGGAACTTTTTATCTCAAAGTGTAGAGGGAGGCAGGAGCCCGGAAATTCTCGACACTAAACTGTCAGCCCCGCTTCACTGTGTGTGTTCACATTCTCCCATCGAGTCTGAGGCTGACGTCACCCTGCTTGTTTTATACAGGAAGAGATGTTGTCCTGAAGAGGACAAGTAACTGGCTGAGGTCCTCCATGTCGGAGCCAGGAGACAGCTGCTGCTCCACTGGGGTCAACAGAAAGAGCTGACATTTCATGAACACTCTCCACACATCATCTCAATCAACCTTCCTAGCCTGACCAGCTGCGGAGCACTGGCATTAGCGCCCCTTTCCAAAGAAAAATGTATGACAAAACACTTTGGTTCAGTTTGGTGGAAAGGAAAAGACTATCTGAAAAAACAAAACAACAACAACCACCTAGTTCTTAGTTATGGGGAGGGGTAATTTAGGACCCTTGGTCCAGGACGTACAGCAGTGTGTGGGGAAAGTATATCTCATCTGGGAGGAGGGAGGAGGCTGTTGGTGTCGGGGGGAGAGAGGCCTAGGGCACTGTTAACCTCCCCCACGTGTGCATTGTGCCCCTCACCACACACAAGCATCGAGCCCCAGGTGTCCAAGGTGCCGAGGCTGAGAAACGCTGGAGGGAAGGACTCCAGAGGCTTTGGGAAGAGCTAGTCTGTCTGCAGTTGACAAAGGTTTGTGCGGTGGATGCAGTGGGTCCCACACAAGTGCCAAATGCCTCCCTTGCAAGTGGCATCACAGTGACTCTGCCCTGACGTAAAGGAAGAGCCTCTGCCCTGGGGTCTGAACTCCTCTCCGAGATGGGGAGAGCAGTCCATAATGCTAAGGGCTACACCAGCCCCCACTGTGATTCACTTCCCTGGACATGCTTTGACCAACCGGGTGCTCAGGCCGCCTGAGCCACTGCTCCATGGCCTCTTTCCCTGAGTCCTTCTTGAACGATTCTGTTGTAATATTCATGTAAAATATCAAGGAACCCAGAAAACAGGCAATAATCCCGATAAGAAAGAACAAAACTTCCTGATATCATGGCAAATTACAAAGCTATTAATAACCCAGACGGTGCAGTCCTGGCATAAAAACAGACTCACAGAGCAACCGGACAGAATAAAGAGTTCAGGAATATACCCACACAAGTATGTTCAAACAAATTTTATCAATGAAAACAAAACCACACATGACGGAAAGGACAGACTCTTCAAATGGAATCAGGGAAGCAGATAATTACACACAAATAAAAGAAACTGGATGCTGAACGTGATAAGCAAGAGTTGTTCAAAATGGATTGAAGACTGGAACATAAGAGCTGAAGCCACAGAACTACTAGAAGAAACTGTAGGAGCCTCACCCAGCGCATGAGCCTCATCAGGGAATTCTTCTGACACGACACAAAAGGCCTAAGGAACTAGAGCCAGAAATAAGACAAACAGAAGGTGTCACACAGCAGGGGAAACACTGGGGAAAGGAGACTATCAAAATGGAAGTGCTGTTTACAAGGCATATATGTAATGTTAAGCTAATAGCCATGGCATGTAAACTTAGTAAACAAACTCACAGGCTCAGTAATAAAAATATAAGCTCACTTTAAAAAAAAAAATGGACAAAGAACTAAATAGAAATTTCTCCAAATGAGTATACAGATGGCCAAAAAGCGTTTGAAAACCTGCTAGCTATCTTAATTGTCAGGGAACGCATATCAAAGCCATGCCAGTGAGGATGACCATTAGGGTAGACACTATAAAAACAAAACTTGAAAGGATGCAAGCCGCCAGTAACTCTAAGTGCAGCTATAGGAATGACAGTGATGCGGCTGCTGAGGCATGATATGGGAGTTCCTCCAGAGCTGGAACCTTGGGACCATTATATCACACAGAGCAGGACTCAGAGATGGGGTTAAGGAACCATCAGAATTCAAATCCATGGGAACGCCTAACTCTATAGGCCCTGCTCTAGACCCTGACCCCATCCGCCTTCTTAAGACCAAAGGAGAGAGCGGAGCTCCGGAAGGTAGACGATGGTGCCAGACTGAAGAGATGTCTCAGCTTACAGATGATAGAACAGGTAGTGAGAGACGCCATAGCTGGAAAGGTAGGACACACCAGAAAAGATGTAGGGAAACACCTCAAGGCCTGCACGGGCTGAGATCTGGAGCTCTCCCAGCCCCAGCATGCAGCGCTGCAGCCAGGAGGAAGGGCTGAGGCTAGAAATCCAGCAGCCAGGGTCAAAGGGAGAGAAGAGAAAGAGGGCTGAGGCCTCCTTCATCCGTCCACTCTGAGAGACAACAACCCCCATCAGGCACTAATAAAACCATGTGTCTGCCAGATGGATAAAATAGGAATTCTTGAGGAAAATAGACACAAGTGGACACCGGCAGTCTCTGAACAATGCATCCCCATTTGGCTCTGCCTCAAGACCTGTTCTGGTTCTTTAACTTTTGGAAGCTCCCCCGAATCACCTACAGTCCAGGCCAAAGCTTGACTGGTTAAATATCATCAAAATTCTTAGTAAATACATCTGCCACGTCAGCTTTAGCCTATCAGCAGCCTCATTACTCCATAGATAGCAAATAAGTGCTGAATAGCCCAATGACAAACTTCTGTACAGCACCACCAAATATTTTAGGAGAGATAAGAAGATATTTATAGAAACATAGCCAATCTCCTAACGTTCAAATAATATCTAATATTTCCATACGTAAAATGCCCTGGAGGTCAGGAGAGCACTCTAAACCAGTCCAGGACATGGCACTGCAGAAGCAGACTGGCTGCTGTGGGAGGCAATGTGGCAGGCGCTGGGGCCGCTCCTGTGATCGTCTGTCCTCGGCACCACAGCGTCTATCCAGCTCACCATCCTGTTCTGGGCCTGTTTCTCTGTGAAGTGCCCACTGCTGTTACTCCCCTACAACTTCAATCATTAATCTTGGGTCTCTGGCCTGATGTGGTATCAGTCTTTGGCCATTTGGCCTAGAAGTGAGGGAGAAGGCTGCCAGCCAGAAAGAAAGTGGAATATTCTGGTTTGTCTCTTCTTACACATCTTTAACAATCTTTGTTTTTGTTTCTTCTTCTGTGATAAAGTGTAAGAAGTAGAATCCTAAAAATATGTGCATGGTCTTTGGATGGGCACATGGAGAACGCTGGACCTCAACAGTGCAATACGCTTCACTTCTGTCTTATGGATTCATTAGTTTCTTTCTGGCTGAGGATGGCTTCCGGCCTGCCTCTGCTCCCAATCATTAAACCTCCTGGTAGCAGGACTTGCCACACTCAGTCTGTCTGGGGAGGAATGAGCCTAGCAGTCACCTAGGACTGAAGCTGTTCTCCACATGTGCAGGATTTGTCCAGATGCCAGCTGGAAGGCCTCGGGGAGACTCAACAGCAGATCCGAGCTCAGGACTGGTGTGCGTCAGCAGAAAGAGCAGAGGGGAAACAACTCATCCTAAGAGCAGGAGAGGAGGAGGCTGTCCTCACTCATCCCAGCAGCACCTGAGGGAGGGGGGAGGAGGCTGTCCTCACTCACCCCAGCAGCACCTGAGGGAGGGGCTGCCCTGTAAAGAGGAGCACTATCTTTTGATAAAGAGGAAGAAAACGTGACAATGAAGTCAGGAATGCATGGACTCTCTCATCCAATCCCTTTCAGTCCCCTCTGGCCTAAATAACAAGTTTCTGACTTTAACTAAAACCCTTGATGTTTTCCGTAGGCCATTTGCCAGCTGTGGTAATGACACTGAACAGGGATGAGCTGATACTTCATGTTAATTTAGTTTTATATCCGCTAAGACGATAGTCATGGCACCTTACACCACAAGGAACTTCAAGCTCTTTCAGGAAAACTGACTTAATATTTAATTAATTACTAAGTATAAATTTTACATTTACTGTCAAGATGTTAACCAAGACAGAAGCACAGACATTCTTATGTGAACCACACATTTCCAGGCCTCCTCTCCTTACATGTAAAGTGCTAGACCATGTCTCTATGATAGTAGAATTTTGTTGTTGTTCCTTCTAATTTCCAACAACCATATTTTAGAAGTTGTATTTTCATGTCAAATAACTTTATAGTTAAGCTTTCGTTATTTGCTTGAAAGCGCAATACTACAGTACACACCCTCTGCCTTATGACGTTACCTATCTCTTGGATGCTATGATGTTATCTTACCTATCAGCTCAACTGGATGGGAATCAACTAAGAGACAAGCAGTGGGCACTGCTGAGGGGGATTTGCTTGAATACCTTACGTGGAGGGGGCGGCCCACCCGAAAATGAAAGTGGCACCTCCTGGTGGCAATGCAGATAAAAGGGAGATGGAAGGAGCTCTGCTTTTGCCTGACTGCCTGCAGGCCTGCCTGCACGTTCATATGTCCTGCTGGCGCCGCCGCTGCGTACTCCTTCCCTGCCAGCAGCAGCATTAGGGAGCTCCAACAGAGACCAGAGACCAGCAGCTCTCAAGAGTCCTCAGGCCTTCAGCACCAGGTCTGTGCTGCTCAGACACGCAGCCAGCTCTGTGGAGCGAGCGGGTGATTATCAGGTTCTCAGCCTTTCCTATGTGAAGGCGGCCACTGTTGGATGACCCGGGCCATAGTGTGTCATACAATCTAACAGATACCCTTTTAACATGGAGTCCACTGGTCAGTTCCTCTAGAGAGCCCTGACTAATACAGATGGAGTATAATGATTTCAACAAAATGATGAGCAATTTAGCAAGTGGAGAACATTCTAGTTATACGGGAACACAATAGACTTTCCATGATTCAGTTTCCCAGTCTGGTCTCACCAAACTTAACTTTATATTATCAATATACATAGTTTACTGAGCAGACACTTAGCATGTTAGACCAGTATTTCTGACATAAATGCAACACATGTGTTTTTCTGTAAAATGTCACATCCTATAAACCTGCACATGAAAACTAATGGGGTTGGGGCAGACCACTTAAACAGATGCAGTTTAGCACTAACTAAAATACTAAGTCTTAACAGGAATGTGAGCACAGGCCAGTCTCCATTGGTATTTGCATGTAGGGGTCAGTCAGTCACTTGAAAACCTGAAAATGCAGGCAGGGACTTTCTCCTACAAGATGCAGATCCTTGTGTGGATTCAGCTCCATCTGCTCCCCAGACTCACAATCTACTACACTACCCCTTCCCCCTCCTCTTTCCACGCCTATCTTCCTAACACACACACACACACATCCTCATACACTCAGAGAGAGACACATACACACACATACACACAAGCACACATGCACACTGGGGTCAGAGGGGCACGCTGTACTCCCTGCTTTTGCACTCTCAATACCATAGGAAACACTGTGGTTTGAAGCAACAAAACCAACCACTACTTTCCCCGAGTAGAACCTGCTGTAAGATTTTTTTCAAGCCTTTACCTCTCCAAGGGCTTCGAGAACTGCTAAGACAGTCCTTAGTTGTTGAGAAGGCTTGTTGCATATTGGAAGTAAACAGGCTGTTCGGGGCTTCTGCTCTCCATCAGGGAGGGACAGGCTCCAAGGCATGGCCTGGAGCTTCCGGAACTGAAAGAGTTAGCTTGACCTCTCAACGGGCAAGATCCTGGGATTTTACTTGAGATCACTAAGCCTCAACCCTGGCGTGTGTCCAAGCCAGCACTCATTAATACATGTGCTCTTGGAGCCAAGACATCTGTGTGTTGTAATGACATGCAAGTTACAAAGGAGTGTTTATATCTCACTTTAGTGTAATATGACATTTAACTGTCGCAAATCAGCTTTCTATAATGATTAATCCTTACTGAAGGGTTTATTGTATTTCCAGTTAAAGACTTTAGCAGTGTACAAGTTTATATGAATTGATTAAACTATTAATTGCAGCAATTCCAGAAGCTCTCTGAAGACAACAGCTAAATCTATAAAGTGAGGACATGACCGCTCCGTGGTATGGTTGAAGGGAAGGCTTTTATTGTAGACATGAGGGAGAGAGCAGCCAGAGGCATCTAGAAGACTCCAGAGCAGAGAGAAAGTATAGACTGTGTTAGCATTTAGTCAGCCTGCTTCTCAGTCACCTAGTAACCTACGATGTCATCATGTGTCGATAGACATACCTGGCAGGCACAGTTCAGCTGCCCAGGAGCTATGAATGGACCACTGCCTCTGACCTCTCTCTCTTGTTCTTGCATTGTCTTGCTCTCTTCTGCTTTCTCTTCTTTCTCTGTTAGGGCACATCCTCCCCTCCCCTTATCAGTCTCTCTCTCTCTCCATCTCCATCCAATAAACCTCTTTTATATATTAGGTGTTGTGCCTGTCATCATTTCACTGGTGCATGGGCCAGGAATTGACCACAGGTCTCCCACGTGGCAGGAGAGAATTCTACCACTGAACTACCAATGCTCTACCAACTGAGCTAGCTGGGCTCTTAAAAATGATGTGTACAAGAGATATTATATGAAAGAGGTTTACTGTATGGAGATGGAGAGAGAGGGAACATGATGGGGGTAGGGATGCCCCAGTGGAGAAAGCAGAGAGTAGGAGAGAGGGAGAGAGCAAAAGAGAGGAAGAATGAGAGTGCAAGAAAAAGAGGTAAGAGGCAGGCAGTCCATTTATAGCTCCGGGCAGCTGAACCACACCCGCCATATGCGTCTACCTGGCAGTCGATACATGACGACATCATAGACTACTAGACAACCGGGAAGCAGGCTGACTAAACGTCAACAGACTGAACATGACTAGTAGACTGGACCAGGCAATGGGGCTCAGGGAGTGGAGAGGGGGAGGTAGTAAAGAGAGGGTTAGAGAGTACTAAGAGAGGTAAGTGAGGAGTGGGGAGGAAGAAGAGAAGCTGAAATAGCAGGACTATGAGAAGAATGAGGAAAGCTGGGGGAGGGAAGCCCATAGCTGGAGAAGTTTAGGGCAAGGGCTGGGTGAGAAGAACAAGGATGCCAGCATGTACCCTGAAGTGTGTAACAGGTACTTGTGATCCTGAGGAGCCTGAAGGCCAGCAGGAGCTCTGATAAGCTGATAGGCACCACAGATAGCCATTTGTTCCTTCTGCTAGTGATAAGGAAATGGCTCCTTTGGTAGAAGGGAACTGACTTCACAGGTTCGGGAGGAATGCTGGCTTTTATCTAACCAACTGCCAGAATTTGGACCTGACACTAAACATATTAAAAAAAAAAAAAAGCAATCACAAATAATCAGACTATTTACTTGACTAAGTTCAAGTAACATAATAAAGTTATTTTTCTCCAAGACTGACAGTGAGCCAAACCTTGCAGCAGAAGAGAATGGGCCTCTTGGTTTAGGAGTTGGTTAGTACTGGGGGGGGGGGGCACAACCCCCTGCACGAACATCAGGACAGGTGGCACCTCTCTCTGGGGGACCTGCATAGATAGGGATAGCCAAGGTCACACCCTCACCCAGCACACAGGGCCCCACGGGATCCATCTTCAAAAGGAAAATCAGCAATTCTGCTCAGGGTTGCCTTGGGGGGGGGACGGGGGGGGGGGGAAGGCAGTTATCCTTCAGACCTGAGGAGGTAAAGGCAAAGGTCATTCCAGAGGTCAGACAGCAGTTGACATAGTCCGTCAATTTAGAGACTGTGGTAAGCTACTCCACAGAAAGCACGCTCCATAGCATGTGGGCCTGCTGACTTTCTCAGGCGGTCACCTGACTGTCTTAAACTTGTCTCACGTAAAGTTACTTTTACCAAACTAGTCCATGGTCACACACAGTGGTCTAGGGTCACACAGGACCAGTCTGGGCTTGCGATAAGGTCCATGCTTGCTAACAGGCCATTACACCAGCATAGACTCCTTACAGGTCAAGATGGAGAATCAACAAATTATTTTCAATTTTTCATGGAAAGTACATGTTCATGTGGAGCATGGCTTCCCAAGGAACATGTCACGTCTCTTTATAATGATATGATTATTTCTCACTGGACATAAACTTTTATACATGGTTACATATTGTATTCATGACAATATGTAAAAATTAGCATTTTGTCCTTGGTAGACAAATCGTTTTTGAAGCAGGGAGAGACAGTGAAGGAATAATGGAGAGATTCTCGTAGAAGTGAGGACAGAACAGACAGCATCCTCAGAACACAGGGAACCCTGTGACAGCTGCACAGGCCCCAGGACAGGCAGGCTGACATTTCACAGATGGATTTGAGAACCGACAGATACATGACAAGAAAACCCCTTTCCAGCCTCTCTTTCTCTCAGGAGCAAATCAGTTGATTCTGATGAGCAGGTAGACTGAAGAGTTTACTTACTTCATTTGGCTCAAGACAAGTTTCTTTCTCCCTCCCTCTCTCCCTCCCTCCCTCCCTCCCTCCCTCCTTTCCTCCCTCTCTCTCTTTCTTACCAAAACAATATTTCATTCTTGACAACACTGCCACTTCAACGACAAAGTGGTTGTGACTTTTCATAGGAGTAAGTACATGATCCACCCATCTACCCACCAGAAGGTGCGCTGGTACACCAAGACTGATTCTCTTGCCAGTCATCAAAAACAATTCCAGTTGTGAGGCTTGCTGCACAGGAAGGATCTCAAGCCTGGTGTGGTAAGCCTGGTGAAGAGTGCAAGATGAGGGAGACCACAGGCTCTAGTGGGACCCTACTGCTGTTGCTGTCAAATGGTGCTATAAAAATTTGTGTTTGTATCCATAAGTTTTGTTGGCCAAAGTTTACTTGGACTAGAGAAGTTTTGTTTTTTTGTTTGTTTGGTTGGTTGGTTTTTGTTTGTTTGTTTGTTTGTTTATTTGTTTTGCAGTAGGTAGTAGTTAATGCAACCATAACAGCTCAGCTCAGCTCTGCTATGGACGACACATCTATATGAACCTCCCACATCCAAGGCTCAGGGAAAATCTCAGAAGAGTGGATGGACACAACAGAAGAACTGACCAATGAGGAAGGATAATACAGCTCCCTTCGGGATATGACATGACTATGGCACACATCAACTCACATCAGTCAAGACCCCGGGGTCAATGAGGAAGGAGGATCTATTGGCAGTTGATGGCTGCTGAGGAAAAAAGTCTTTTTTCTGGGCATGTGGCTGGTGGTGCATAACCATGTCCCAGTGGATGGTCCCACTTTCCCACACATTGAACTCACAGGGTGATTAGTGGCCAAATAGAGAGAAGGCCATCGAGTTGTGGGGTTAATAGAGTGGAGGGTGGCTGCAGGAAGCTGGAGAGAGGTGATGATGAATGGATAGTATCAAAATGTGCTAAAGGAATGTGTTAAATTTTGAAATAAATAAAAGTATTTTAAGGCAAATTTCATTAATTTTTTACACACGACACAGAAAATACCAAATATGAATGTTTCTAAAAGACTCCCCTAGTTTTCAAAGCTATTTCTTAGCAGTGTTTTCATTTATGTCTGCTCATTTTACATACCCCAATAATTTATCAAACCAAAATGGACTCTCTTTTATTTTATTAATTATACTCTAGTTCACTAAACTACCACACTACAAATTGTTTTGCCAAACTGTTATACTACAGATTTAACAATATAATAAATGTTTCCAAAGTACTTCAAGTATAGTCACTGGTACTCTCTTGACATTTTTTTAAAGTTCATACTTTAAATGTGTATTCTACATATTCAACATATAGGTTACAAACCACAAACCACACTGTTCTTTTCACATGATTGATATTACTGCCTGAGTTATGCAAACTATTGTTATCGTAATCTCTTTCCTGCTCTTTGAGAAATTTAATACCATAATTAGCATCAAGGGCTTCCAGACAGAGAATTCATAGATTCAACTGTCAAATTATCTGAATGCAAAAGAAATGTCTTCGAAGCATATGCTGCGGATGGCTGGAAACGTGCCTATGGTTGGTGAGCCGATTAAAGGGATTCCTCTAACATGCTCTTAGATTATCTGGGTTCCAGGGAAAATAATTCTAACTCCTTAGGCTGGTTTCTTAGAAGATAAAGCAGAACTGTATTGAGATAAAAATAAAAGTCACTGACGCACGCACTGGTCCAACCGGGGGGGCTACAGCCACACAGACATGGACTGTACGAGGAAGTAGGAGAGGCACACATACAAATGTGGATTGTCGTAGTTCCTGCCGTCACAACCAGTACGGGCAGCTCTAGAGAACATTCTGAAGACATATATAACATTTACATAGTAACAACTCAAATACAGCTATATGACTAATTGTTGAGTTTCTAAGAGCTGTTACTACAATTCTCACTCCAGCGAGTAGAGCCACTGAGGCAGTGTTTCTCCACCCTAAACTTTTGAACCCAGTCTGGCCTCCGTGTGCACCTTCCTCCCACCCACCCCGCGGCACACGGTTTCCAGAGCTCCCTAGAGCTTTTCCTTCTTTTTGTCTATTTCTAAAGTTTCAAAATCCAAGGCTGGGGCTATGCTTGAATAGACAGTATTTAGCTAGCATACACAGTGCCCTGGATTACATACATAGATACATACATACATACATACATACATACATACATACATACATACATACATA
>NW_026586173.1:12521642-12567913 GCF_907164565.1 Psammomys obesus
ATACATACATACATACATACATACATACATACATACATACATACATAAATGCGCAAAGAAAGAAAGAGAGGGAGGGAAAGAGGGAGAGAGGAAGATCCTGTTCGCATATAATAGAGTGTATTCTTGTAGCTCCACACTGACTATTTTTAATGATCCTTTCACTGTTTTCCAAGATTATTTCTCCTTATACATCCACACGATGCCCATGTAGTTATTCCTAGCAATATTCCATGTAAATATTTTTATGCTTTCATTTTTGTTACAATATGCAGAAAATGCACTTTTAGGTGTTTACTCCAATGAGTTTTTTACAATGGCACACACTGGTGAAAGCGACACTGGGCAAGAGAAGGAAGATTCCACCCCCCTTAGAAAGCTCCCTTGTTCTTTCTTCTCCTTTTCTAAAGGCAACCGCTATTCTGACCCTAAATCCGTATAGATGTGTGTGTGTGATAAGTTAGAAATTACACTCCCGTCACACTGTATGAACGACATGATGAATGCTGCTAATACTCTATGAATCAATTTTCACCTACTTTTCTGGCTTGAAGATTCTCACCCATTATTATTGGGTCTGCTTGCTAATCTAATAATCTCAGATTATTCAAGCAAAATACATACTAACAAAAAAAAGGTACATTTGTTGATTCTGTAGCACAAATAAATCTAGTCTTTGGGGATGAAATGTATATATAATGTGTTTTTAATTATTAATAATTTAAATTACACAACTCTATGAGATGTTTTATTATCTCACCCCTGAGTAGACAAGCTACATAAAAATGAAGTCCTGGAAATCTAACTCTATTCCCACAGCAAGTAAAACACATCTTCTCTATCAATCCTGATGCCTTTGATGCGGGCATAGGCAAATGGTATTCTTAATGTACAGGTAAGGGAAAGACTCAGTAGCTGAATTGCTCAAAACCATCATAGAAATTGCTGATGTCACAAGCATTAATACTTTGTCTCATTCCACTACAAGAGGTACATGCATTCAAAGCTAGCTTGCACTCAAAACTCAAGATCTTTGTTTATTCTCTGAAGATTCATATACTGCCCACTTTGCCCAGTCTCTGTAGCATGTCGCTGCACACTGTTAAAGCCCAACATCTTTGTGTTCCTTCCATAGTTCTGCGAGACAGGAGGACACCACCTGACAAACTTGGGTGATTTTAGTTCAATATTCTCCTTGAACTTCCTGTGTTCTTATGGACTTGAGCTTCGTCTCCCAAAGCTATATTAATGGATCTTGAACTTTTCTGCATTCAAGAATTTTCTACTCTAGGAAAGACACAAAGTCACTAGAAAATGAAAGAAACTTCCTAGGCTCATAAATAGGAATTATTAATGTTGTGAAAATGGCATCCTATCAGAGCTATCAATAGAGTCAATGGAATCCCAATGACATTTTCAGTGCCATTCTTCACATAATTTTTTTATTCTTAATATTCATATGAAAAAGAAGAAACCCATAGTCAAATCTTTCCTGGGTAGTAAGAATACTGTAAGAGTTGTTTTCATACCTGGCACCAAGGTATTCACAATAATAACAGCATGGTACTGGCAAAAACTGACATGTTAATCAGTGGAATAGACTAGAGGATGTAGTTATAGTCCCATACAACGACAGCTACCAGATTTTTGACAAAGGAGCCAATATGGCACACTATAGAAAAAAAAAAAACAAAACAAAACAACGTCCTCAACAAATAGTGCTGAAAAAAACTGTATATTCACATGTAGAAGAATGAAACTACAGCCTTCTCTCCTGTTGTATATAAAAATCAACTCCAGATGAGTTAAGGAACTCAACATAGAACACAAAATTCTGAAACTCTAGAAAAAGATGAGAAGCACAACCTAATACACAGACACAGGCTGAATAGGACTCAGGTGGTAAAGAAATAAGGGCAACACCTGACAAACTGTCTACATGAAGACAAAAACTGCCTGTACAGCCATGGAAACTGTCAACTGAGTGAAGAAGCAGCCTATAGAACAGGAGGAAATCTTTCCCAGCTATACATCCAAAAGAGGATTAATATACAGAGTATCAAAGAACTCAAAAAATTAAAGAAAACATATATCCCAAGTTACATGTGCATGTAATAACAGGAGTTAGAAGAAATACGTTCTTCAGGGCTTGGAAGTACTACTCCTACAAGCTGTTTTTACATTTAAAAAAATCCTAGTGTCAGGTATGGGGCACTTCCTTGTGAGTTGGTCTGGGAAGTCCCCTAATCAATCTAAACTTTCACCATCTCTCTTGACTCCCTATTGCTGAAGATACCAAACATCTTGGTTGCAACATACAGATGAATCAAGCTGGAAATGAGCTGGAAGCTTCTTCCCTGCTAGCTAGCTTTCACAGCCTGAGAAGGTACTCTGCAGGCTGCTGAGGATGAAGACAGTAACGGCCTTACCTACCTGTGAACCCTACAAACTAGAGGCCTTACCTACCTGTGAACCCTACAAACCCTACAAACCCAACCTATACGGCCAGATGTGCACACTAATCCATTAGTGGCATGGGTGTTATCGGGGTAACCAACGGCTTTTGGGTTCAATTTGAGATCTGCTCTACATGCTTGGTTTTGTAAACAGTACAAAACTCATGGCTGGGAAGCCACACGCTCTGGGGAACGGGGAGCCCGATACTGTTGAGCAGCAAACTGAGTTCTAAAAACTTACGCTTAGTCAGACAAAGTCTACTCTGACTTAATCACACAGCTTCTCTTGGCGGTAAATACCATGAATATGGAGAGTGTGGCTGTTGAAGGTACTAAGAACGCACGATAATAGAAGATGTTTATTCCACCCCTCCAAGGCTAGGAAATATCTCAGAAGAAAGGGTAAAAGAATCCAGAAGATGGGAAGAGGGGCTCTGAAATGCTATTTTCAGGCCATAGTATGTGTGACAGGGGTGAGGGGGAGATAAAGAGGGTAGGAATGAGAGTAGACAGAGTGAACTATAAATGTGTATAAAATTGTCAAAAAAAAACCCCAATTTTGTCAACAAAAAGGATTTTTTACTTAAAAATAGGCCATTCCTAATGTCAATATGCACAGTATTTTGAAAGGCAATCAGTTTTTAAGCTTTAGATAAATGACTTCTTTAGGAAGGAAGCACCCAAATCCTGACAGATGTCTTTTATTGACCCAAAGCCTTTGCCACAAACTCAGAAGACCAGTGGACAGCCACACTGACCATGGGAACTCATGGGAACTGTGGCTCATGATCCTGCATATGTGAAGACAGCATCCACCAAGTTTAACAATGTTTGTGTTTTTAAAGGAAACCCCCAGCCTCAATGCACTTAAGCCACCTCTTCCTTAAAGCTCAAAGGCCACAAAGCAGACAGGAAGGAGAGGGACTCTGTGTTGACCTATGAACATACTGACACTATGTATCTATAAAATGAAAAGCACTAAAAGAATGCTAGACACCATGAAAATACATTGCTGCCATTAATAATCCACATGTAAGTAGCAGTCTATGGTTGACAGCGTCCTCTCGGAGAGATTAAGCTCTGCAGTTCTGCCGTGTTTAATTTCTGCCCTTGAGACTTGTTATGAAACAGACACTCCAAGTTCAAGGGTTTTATAAGATTTTTCCAAAATCACTTCACTAGAAATGTCCAATTCTGAAGTCTACCCCCCTTTTTTTTTTTTTACTATACCACCAAAAATATTACCAAATTTTCCCTGGTATTAAATACATAAGAACCTTATGCAAAGCCCAATGTATTGCTTACTTAACGGTCAATTCCTTGTGCCCACATCCCAGAAAACTAGAGAAGCTCCTTAGAGATGAAAAGTGAGCATGGGCACAGCCTTCAGGACACAAGGATACATTAGCTCTGTCTGAGAGCCAGGAAGAAAACTAGAAATATGTAAAGTCATGGCGGCAAGAAAACATGACCTGGTGTTTCTCTTGAAAAATGGAATTTATGGAGTTCGGGCAAATTGACTTGACATAAGCAGAAGTAATAAGCGCTCAGACAGTCAACAAGAACAAAACCATCACTCTAGAGCACTCAAAAAACAGCTCTTGGAAGAAACACACAGATTCAAAAATGAAAGAATCAATATATAAATAACAAATGTATAAATATGCAAAATAAATATAAATATATAAATAGCTTTAGAGTAGCAAGGGAAGGTGAAATAGTCTGGCTGGGGGAGGGGCCCAGGGAGTGGGGGATGACACTAGGCCAGGTCTAGCAGGTCTTGCAGATCTAGGTTGGTTCTAATCTTAAAGAGTACGAGTATTTTGGAGGTAAGTAAACCCAAAATTTTAAAGTTCTGTTTTTATTTTTAGTGACTTATTTGCCACATGTATAGAGTGATCAAATCCTGCCTACCAAATGTTAGGGAGTCAGTGAATGGACTCTATCAACGTAGAAAACATCAGGGTACAAGGAAAAGAACCTGCCTTGGAAACAAATATCCTGTGTTGGTGTTTTTTTCCTCCCAACATGGTGCTTTTGGAGACTACATTAACATATGCAGCCCAGCTCTGCTTTTAATAGCTCTCCAGGACCATAATGGCCTGTGCCCTGAGTAGCCTGTCAGAGGTTCCTGCTGCTCTGGGTACTTGCTGGGAAACCACCCTGCCAGGCCTTTCCCTCTTTGTACTCTTCATTTGATACTTATAAAATGGAGTTCCACTATTTGTTCTAATTTATATTTTTTACTTGCTCAATGTTTTCGGCTATTTCTATTTTCTCTCTGAGGACTTTCTGTGCATGCCCATGGCCTGACTTTCCTGCTGGAGTTCTCTGACTCACGAGGGGCTCTGTCATGCTCCTTTGTTGTCAGGATGAAATAAAAATAGATATCCACTCTCATTTCTGTGTAGTTTCTTTCTATGTACAAAAATTATATTTTGCTTTAATAAAATTTATCACATTTATAGTCTATGATTTCATACTCAATTTAAAAAGTCTTTCCTTACCCTAAGGATTTTAACACAGGCTCTCCTTTAGTCTTACAAAAGCTATGCCTTTCTCATTTAGGTAGTTAATTAAAATTTCTTTTTGTTTACAGTGTGAAGTAAGGATTCAATTATAAATTTTATAGAGAGATAATTAATTTATTTCTACGCTATTTGAAAACACGAAAACATACAAAATGTTTATTGTGACAGTTACTGCAACATATTTTGTACTTTTTACATTATATTTATATATGAGTATTTATTGCCAGTAGATTAAAATTGCTAAAGAGAACTGTGTCTTTATCATTTACATATTTCGGAACCTAATATAGCTAACAAAAGTAGTTTCTTAATATTTTCTTTGGTCAAGTACAAAAGTTGTTTCTAAAGACACGCTAAAACAAAAGAACACTGCTGGCCAAGAGGCGCTCACTTCTTGACTATAGATCAATCTGTTTTTCCAGATAAAGAATTTATGTGACACTAAAATTAACTTTCCCAGAGACATTGGAAACACTAACAGAGAGCACTCTGGCATTTCTCTGACTGTCCCTTACAAATGCTCTGGCATTCACTGAGATAGTGTTTGGACTCACTCGATGAATGGTTTCAGTTACCATTTGAAAGAAGACAGGCATGGGAGGGGAGGTCAGTGGCTGGACCTGCACAGAGAGTAAGTCCTGCTCTGGCTTGAGAGAGATTACCAGGAAGGCAGGTTCTCATTTACCCTGACTCAACCTACCTCCACAGAAGTAGACATCAATTAGACAGCTACTGACCATCCTTTCAGGGAAGATTTAAATATCTCAGGTGGCTCCAAAGCAGAAATCTTATGATGAGCAGAGATAGATTCCAAAGCAGGTTGAAGGCTGAAGGCAATCTTTTTCCTTATTAATGCAACATTTTGAATCATATGCAAATGTCTTTCCTTATGTATAAATCCTACCACCAAAATTCATGATAGATAGATAGATAGATAGATGGATAGATAGATAGATAGATAGATAGATAGATAGATAGATAGACAGATCATGTCAGAGTGACAAGTCAAGTTACACAGAAATAACCTCTGACCAGTAATGCTTTATATCTTGAACATGTATATAATATTCCATGTTTAAATCAGCTAAAGATCCCACCATTTGCCTGCAAATTTCATGATTTCCTCTTTTTTGATTGCTGAGTAGTATTCCATTGTGTAAAAATACCACAATTTCTGTATCCATTCCTCCATTGATGGACATCTGGGTTGTTTCCAGGTTCTGGCTATTACAAATAAAGCTGCTACAAACATGGTTGAGCAAATGTCCTTATTGTGTACTTGAGCAAATTTTGGGTATATGCCTAGCAGTGGTATAGCTGGGTCTTGAGGAAGTGCTATTCCCAATTGTCTGAGAAAGCGCCAGATTGACTTCCAAAGTGGTTGTACCAGTTTACATTCCCACCAGCAGTGGAGAAGGGTTCCCCTTTCTCCACAACCTCTCCAGCATGTGTTGTCACTTGAGTTTTTCATCTTGGCCATTCTGATGGGTGTAAGGTGAAATCTTAGGGTCGTTTTTTATTTGCATTTCCCTAATGGCTAATGAGGTTGAGCATTTTTTAAGTGTTTCTCTGCCATTCGATATTCCTCTATCATTCTGAGTGAAGTATCCCAGAAGGAGAAAGACAAACATGGAATATACTCGCTTATATAGACCTAAAAGATATGATAAACATAATGAAATCTATACACCTAAAGAAGATAATCAAGAAAGCAGACACAGGGTATGATGATCAATCCTCATTTAGAAAGACGAATGGGATATGCATTGAACATATGACAGGAGTCTACCACAGAATGCATCTGAAAGACTCTACCTAGCAGTGTTCCAAAGTAGATACTAAGGCTCATAACCAAACCTTTGCCAGAGTGCAGGGAATCATATGAAAGAAGGGGAGTTTGATGTGGAAAGGATAGGAGCTCCACAAGGACCAAACATATCTGGGCACAGGGTCTTTTCTGAGATGGACACTCAACCAAAGACCATGAGAGGATAAAACCTAGAACCTCTGCTCGGATGTGACCCGTGATAGCTCAGTAATCAATTGGTTTCCCATAGTAAGGGGAACAAGGATTATTTCTAACAGGAACTCAATGACTCGCTCTTTGACCTCCCCACCCCACAAGGGAGGAGCAGTACTGTTAGGCCACAGAGGAGGACTTTGCAGCCAGTTCTGAAAATACCTGACAAAACGGAGTCATATGAAAGGGGAGGAGGTCCTCCCCTATCAGTGGATTTGGAAAGGGGCAGGGAGGAGATGAGGAAGAGAGAGTGGGATTGGGGACAGAATTAGGGAGCAGGATACAGCTGGGATACAGAATTAACAAAATGTAACGAATAAGAAAAATAAAATTTTAAAAAAATATTAGATTTTAAAGAAAAAAAATCAGCTAAAGATAACTTGGAAAACATCTGTTATTTATTAACAATGGGGACACATACTAATGGATATCATTAAAGAGATAGATGTCCTCCCTTTCAACAGTTCACAGCTTTGTAAACAAAATAGATATACAATAAGATAATATAAATAAAACTTTATGGATGCTATTATAATAATGATGAACCCGAAAGGCTGTCATGGCAATGAGGACAGCCTAGATTCATTCAAAGTCAAGCAGGGGAGAAGTCATCACAAATAATTATGGCTTAAATAATATCTGCAAATCAGACAGTATTGGTTTGAATTTGAAAAAATATGATTTTCTTCACTATTTATAGTATGAGAATTTGAGATTATGAATCATATAATTAGAAGCATCAAGTATGGAATTCTTAGAAAAGTAACTTTCTGAACAATGATCATGTGGAATGAAAAAATTAAAAGCTGGTACAGTAATTAACTTTTAAAAAAGACTAGAGCAGGGAGCAGCGGCGCACACCTGTAATCCCAACACTCAGGGAGGCAGAGGCAGGTGGATCTCTGTGAGTTCAAGACCAGCCTGGTCTATAAAGTGAATCCAGGAAAGCCAAAGCTACACAGAGAAACCCTGCCTCTAAAAAACAAAATAAATAAATAAATGAAATAGACTATTACATCAATCATAAATAACAGCAAAGTAAAATTTTAACTAAAAACTATCTTCAAGAATGCTATAGCGTTTTATAGTATAAAATAAGACCCAAATTCAAATGGATAACAATCTCAATGGCATGTTTTTGCTACAGGCTTCCATGAGCGGCTCAGTTAAGCATCAGAAAGAGTAGAAGTGATAAAAACCAAAATCACTTCACTCAGGGGACCCCAGTTTCAGTACATCAATCTCTAGGAAGCCAAGGGCTCACTTGGCTTCAAGCTGCATTTATACCTTTACATAAACTCTCTGTATCAAAAAAAAAAAAATGAGGAGGCTGATGAAAGTAAACACAGTTGGTACTTCTAACCAAATACACTGTAATTCTCCACAGATATGAGCAGACAAACCATACCAAATCTGGAGAAAACACACCTCGTCCTCTTGGAATCAATTTACTGATTTGTATGGAAAATGTCGCCTTAATGAACACGAACTGCTATTCTGTAAAGAACATTTGTGATCCCTGAACACTGGTCAAGCAGCTGCAAACACAAGATGCTATCTACAGACAAGGTGTGGTACTTAGTTTAGTATTTATTGATACAGCTGTGTCACAAGGAAGGACAAAGACCTGGGTGAAAGCATTGCTTCTCTGAGTGATGAATGCTTAATGGACTTAGTTTCTTTCAATGAAGTTCTTGGGCCAGCCCTCAGCTTCCACCAGGGCAAAAGGGAACCATTATTAAGGATCTTCTGTAGGTGCAAGATGACATTCGTTACTCCATGAATTATCTGAGAGAATACCATCCACCATTCTCACATGGGCAAACAGGGAATCAGAAAATGTCATAGACTTGAAAAGACTTTACTGCCTCTGAATTAACAGAATTTTAAAATAACTCCAGGTACTCTGATCATTGGGGCATTTCCTTCCTTTTGTCATCAATAATACCCTACAGATGCAAAATCTTAAGCAATGTGTTCAAGAAGAAAGACAATCAAATGACCTTCCAGACTACAGTGTCTACTATCATAAGGTTTGGAATCATTTTATAACACCATGAAAACACTGTTCCTACCAAATAGGATGGAGGAATAAAAATCACTATTTGCATCATGCAGTCTCTTTAGAGAAGAGTTGAGAGATGGTTAAAATGAATTAGTGGAATCACAACATTAAAAATCATTATTTGTTTTACAGAGCCATTTAAGGGGAGGTAAAATGTATTAATTTTCCTTAACATGTACTATAAAAGAAAGATGAAAGGAAGTAATGGAGTCACAGCAGTATAATTAAAATGTTTCCTTTGAGTTTGGTGTTTTCTGCACTTCTCTTAAGGTCAGAGCTGAAATATTACATTAAGTTTAAGTTGCATTATGTCACGGACATTACTGCACATTTTTAGACTTCATTTCTTAAGAGCCAATAACGAAAAAAAAATAAAGCACACATGTCATTTCAAATGTGACTCGTTTGATTAGATTGCCTAAGCATTCTATTATTTTTTCCATGATTATAAATAAAATATCTAAGTCATGAAAGAGTTCTACAAATGCGCTGAAACACAATTAATCTCGGCAATTGCTTCTGGAGCAGACAGCAGTTCTCCCTTTCCCAGGGCAGATCTACAGAGCTCTTACCCATCTGGATGCTCAGACCTGCACCATGCCCATTCTTCAGGCTACAGGGTCCAGCCATTTAAGCTGTCAAAAATTACACACTAAGAAAAGACGGTCCCCAAGCATCCAGCGGCTGTGAGGAGGTGCGCCCCCAGAGTGCTCTGGTTATTTTCACAGAAAAGCAATGTCCTAACTTCTCTATGAATATGTATCATTGAAGTTTTTATTTGAAATAAAAACATACACAACATCAAAACAAAAATGGTGACAGCAGCATAAGCTAAAGTCTGAAAAGTATTTTTTTTAACCAATTTAAAGATATTGGCTCAGTGTTTGGAAGTTGTTTAATAATATACAGCATGGACTTTTTAAGTATCCTATTATTTAGTCTAATAATATTATTTCTAAAAGTATATCTTAAAGATATCACTAGAGATATGAACATAGTCATAAACAAAGAGGTAGATATTATTTATAAAACAAACCAATAATAAAACATGATCAAAAATATTATGTATGTGTGTGTGTGCGCGTGTGTGTGTGTATGCCACAGAGTAACAAAATTCCTAGCATAGGAACCTCTTCTTGAGTTGCTGATCAGGGGCGTCCAAGAGACCCCAAAGCAATAAAGGCTACTGCCACTTCCGTTGATTGCTTCTGTAAAATTGAAGATGTTCTGACATAGAACTTGGAGAATTGGAGCAAAAATTAACCTGGCAGCTCGCACAGTACCAAAAGGAGCAATGCAACTGTGACGAGAGAAAAACAAACAATAGTCCGAACAAGTCGTAAAGTCTGTGAACCACAATAATGAGCTGAATGGCAAGATATTCCCAAAAGTGCTACAGTGGCACTTGTATCCTGGGGTAACCAACATTCACCTAATTGAACTTAAGGGAGTTCATGCCTAGTACTGTAAACCCTGTCAGCTACCCTGGTAAGGACACGGCTGGTAAGGACACTGTCCCAGGAGAATAACCTACAACTACCATTTTCACAAACCATTATGTAAGTATGCATTCTAAATACCCACAGAGAAGAGTAACTCACCCCCATCAAAAAAAAATTCTTTTGGCAGCAGACAGAGACCATCACAAAACTCTACATCTAGTCAAAATGTAGATAACAACTAACTATAGGTGTCCAGCCTCACTTGATAAATCTATAATACCATTCCTACACTTGAGGGCCAGAAACAGTATAGCAGAGTGGCCAGAAAGATTGTAAGAGCCAGGGAGCCAAGATGTCGGCTGAGAGAAAGTGGCTTCTGTATACAACACGGAATCTGCACCCATAAAATCTCAACAATACGGCTGCCTAAACAGGGCCCCCAAAGTGGCAAAATCAACTGACATGTCAATGTGGATAGAAGAAATCCCACAAGATACCACTCCTTGATGAGGAGCTACGGAGAGTTAAAGGCTACAGAAAGAGGGACACGCCATCTTCTCTACAGATGAACTCTGTGATAGGTTGTCCCAATCCCAATGAGTTCAGCTCTGAACCCATGCAGACAGGAGCTGCACTAAATGAACTCACCAAGTGTTATTTATAAATTATATACATATAAAACATATGTTACAATTATAATTAAAGAATAAGAAGCCATAACAATGTAGAAATAGAGGGAGGACAAGGAGAGTGGAAATGATGGAAATAAAGCACTCATATATGAAATTCTCAATAAATAAATAGAAGAAAATAAATTATGGTTGAAATGAACAGTTATCACATGTACATAAAAAATCCAATTTTAAAATGTAAAATAGTAACAAATATATGCTACAATACTTAAAATTTGTATTTAAACTGTATATATACAACATAAATTTACTTTCTCCAAAATGTTTTAGAAGACTAGAAGATGAACATGTTAATAAAGTGGTAAAATTCCATGTGATTTTATTTTCCTCCTCATATGATTCCAAATTTTGTGCATGCCAAATTTTTCAAATAGTGCGCAATAGTTATTTATAAAATATAAAATTACTTAAAAGATAATGTTTACATCAACCTTATATCAACTGACTTCATTCCAGTTGGCATCAAGAAAATTAGAAGATCTACGCTATAAGAAATCTTTTCTATAAATGTGAAACAAATGCAAACAGGACAAGCTGATATATAGAGACAGTCCTTGACATGACTGTATCTCTTCAGACCAAACACTAAGGCTGATCGCACTAATGGAATGAAACTTGAGTGGCATGAATAATGCATCACTTGCAACAATCAATGATACCACATTACAAGCTGATGGAAAACAAATGCCCAGAGTAAAAACAAAAGACATTTCAAATGCAAGCACAGAACAGACATCTCCCTACTGCCCGCTGTAACCAGGGTGTGGGAGGGCTGTGATGAGCTGCCAACAGGATCCTTGGGATGTGCCCTAGGAAAGGCGCTAGCAGGTGCCTGGCTGGCTTCTGATGACTACACATGCATTTCCATGTAACTGCTTTGTCCCCTTCAACAAAATCTGTGGTGCTAGAAAATTCAACTGTTTAATTACCATCTCTGTAATTTGTACAAAATTACATGAATTATGTGAAACAAAACAAACAAATAAAAAAAGCAAATTCAGCAGAGTTCTCTCTACCCCTGCAATTAAGGGTCTCCTAACACAGCAGTGGTGGATATGATTTCGTTTCTGGACTCTAGGTGGAGGGGCTAGGTGATTGATGAAACATCCCGAAAGGAACGCGCGAGCTATTCATGCAAAGCAACTCCTTTTCAACTGAGGGCTTGAATTATAGAACAGATCAGAGCTTGGGGAGAGACTGAGGTAGAAAAGACACCAGCAGATAAAAGGCTCTTTGACTCTAAAATCCCGCAGGAAAAACTCTTAGCACAAATGTTCTACAAATGATATAACAGAAGAGTATCATAGGAACAAGGAAAGCATGCTAACACGAGTCCTTGCTTGGGGTGCCCATGACAGCTTCCCCACAGACCTAATTATAAGCGATGCTATTTTCAGTTCATAGCATCTTCCACGGTACAATGAAATAGGTGAATTTGATTTCCCCCTTCCCTTTATTAGATTATTTCTGGGGAAACCATAAAGCAAAGAGATACAACGTTGAACTAATGGTTTAATACTTGAGACTAGCAATCAAAAAAAAAAAAAAACAAAAAACAAAAAACAAAAAACCACCTGGATGGGAATGGCATAAACTGGTCTTCTCACGAAGTTTTTATGCTTAGTAATAAAAGAAGGTATATAAAATCCGATTAGACAGTGATCACATCGCAAAAGCAGAATTTCTGATGTAACTTGAGAAAAATAGTTCAGCCTAAACACTTGACAGACTAGAGTGTGCTCCTATGGCTCTTTTCTCTTGGCAATCACTTGAAGAACAAAACTGTGAAGGGTTCTCCTGTTCTGTGCCGGTCCATTCTGTTGCTGAGTCCACTGTACAGCAGAGTCATTCCTGCTAACTGCACAGAGCTTATCTTAGTCTGCCCAGGGTCCCAGATACCATGCCCTCCCTACCAGGAAGACCCATATTTCACCCATTCTGTTTTGGTTTTGTTTTACTTGACTTCTTGCAGAGGAGCTCTCTCCCGGTGAGCCACAAGCTCTTGGTGGCTCGGAGCTTCCTCACACAAGTCTCCCATGAAGAAGCATAAGTTTTAAAATCTTTCTTTGTAAAAAGTGAACCAAATCAAGCGCTGCCAGTTTGGAAAATTGGAAAATTATGAGACATTCACAGCACTGTGGACCTATAATTCCAAAACTCAAGAGTCTGAGGCAGCCTGGTCTACAGATAGATTTCTGTCTCAGAGAGGGACATTCTGCCTTATCATTTGAGACAGGTTCTCTCACTGGCCTGGAGTTCACCAACTCAGCTAAACTAGCTAGCTTGAAGCCCCCCAAATTCTCCTGTTTCCACTTCTCTGTTTTGGGATTATAAACTGTATATAATCACTCCAGTTTTTAAAAAAAAATATTTATTTTGCTTTATTTTAAATTATGTGTATGTTTGTGTGCCTGTGATGAAATACGTTCATACAGTGCATGTGTCAACAGAGACCAAAAGAGAGTGTCAGAGCCCCTACGGCTGGAGTTACAGGCAGTTGAAAGCCATCCATCTTGAGTACTGTGAACCCGACTCAGGTCCTCTACAGTAATAGCTTACACTCTTAACTGACGAGCTATCCATCCAGCATCTGCCCAGATTTCTATGTGCTAGAGATCTGAACTCAGGTCCTCATACCTGTATAACAGGTGCCTTGCTAGCTGAGCAGTCTACCCAGCTCCAATTTTATAAAGTATAGAATATTCATGAAATCATTTAAAAAAATGGTATGGTCATCTGTTGATCAACCATCTAATCTATCATCTATGTACTGTGCCATCACTCTTTAGTTAAATGTGTTGTTTTGAAAACCAGAAGGGTATCAGTAGCCCCTCCTTAGAATAACAGAATTAAAGTCCAACACCTTAGAGTAAACGGCAGGTCCTGGTAAATATCTAACAGTCTATCAAGCCTACAGCTCGGAACTTGAGTATGGTTTGTAGGCAAAGCTGTACACCATGACAAATTCGTAGCCTTAAATGCTTTCAGTATTCCAGAATTAAAAAAATTAAAAATAAATGATACAAACATTCACATGAAAAAGCATGAGAAAGAGAGCAGAGCATGGCGGGTGGGAACCGGCGAAGGAATGATTCAGAGGATAATGAACAACTTGGCTGGCTTGCTTTTCAGCCCCAGGTAAAAACTGCTCAGAGGAGGAATGCAAACCCTACACAAAACTAGAAAAGGTAAGGAACGGAACTGCAAGCAAGGGCAGCACTTTTTAAAAAGATGATTGCTGTAGATATGCTCCTACATGTGCCTAAATAATAGTGGCATCAGGAGGAGGAGGGAGGGGGAAATGCTCAGGAATGTGGGCAATGCCGGCCTACACAAAGGTGACTTCCTTCCAGCAGGCCCCTAGTCTTTACCATGCTCTCAGGATATTGTTCTCTCCAAAAGCTGTATCATTTGACCACAGAGTCAGTTTCTATAATGCTGTCCTTAAAATGATATCACATGGAAAAATGCATGAAGGGTGTTTTGTAAACTGGCCCAACACTGAAAGTGAACCAAATCTCTAAGAGATAGCACCTGAAAACATCAGCGCAGGCCGCCGCAGCCCCCTGCGGAGCTAATTAAACAGCCGTGCTCAAACCACGAGAAAACTGCTGTGGCTGTTATCGATCTCTCCGTGAAGTGTGTTCGGTCTGTGCCACCACTCCCAGCGCTGGGATGGCCAGGGACAGAATGTCCCTTTGTCAGTTGACAGTGGGAGGATGGGACAGTGTTGCCATTTTCCATTCTCTGCTGGGTTTCATTTACCCTAGAAGGCCAAGTCAACCATCTTCCTCAGTTTATGAGGGTGGAGGAAGAAAAAAATAAATAAATTCTCTCCTGGTTTGCTTTAAAAATTCATAAATACTCTCTGCACTTTGGACTGCACTAAATTCTGGAAACCCCCAAGACAATGAGGTGTGAGAAAAGGACGTACTGTAACCCACTTATCTCTACCGGAGCTCCGGAGGGGGCAGCCCAGCAATGAGACACTTTTAAGAGCACAGTAAATATTTAAAGCCACTTGAGCTCAACATATTGACTCAATGGGAGATAATAGCCTAGAACCACACACGTCAAAAACACGGGCAGTGCAAACAGGGCTATCCAAGTATCCCTGTGAGTGCTTCAGGCATGCGGCAGGGCAAGCACACCCTTTCCAGTCTCAACTTGCATTTGTTGTCCTGGTACAATTTTCAATATATTAACTGACGATTCCCAATGTTTTCCCTTTTCCATTCCAAAGTGCCTCTTTGGACTACAATGTCATCCTAACCTGTGGCCAGGGTCGACAGCGCTATAAAATGGGTGGGAATCGGAATACTGAAACGGCATAGACATAACAGTATTCAAACCATAGCTCTGCTAGTTATCTGGGGGAGATTTACCAACTCTGATCTGTGGCTTAGCCAGGCAAAAATAAATAAATAAGTAAATAAGTAGATAAATAAATAAAAATAAAAAAAAACACAGATGAAAAAAAAAGAGCCATTTCAGTGTCACTATGAAGGTCAAATACGAATAGAGCCTATTCTTAGCATAGTAGCCAATGCATTGAGTACCATACAGAGGCTAGCGATCATTTTATTATTCACAGAGCCTCAGTTTCTTCGTACACAAACGTAAGGGCACAATACCAAGATCTTGAGAGATGTGTAACTGCGTCTAAAAGCCTGAAAGTTCCAGCAGGTTCCCGGTACAGAATGAGAGCCCAGTCGTGCCGCTCCCTGAACCTGAGTTTGAGCACTCGCGGTTCACCACCGTTTGCTCTTCGCCCACTACAAAGCCAGAAGTGTCACACCTGGAAAAGAAATGCACAGGGAAGCTGAGCAGCAGGAGACAGCTGGGCAGAAGAGGCCTGGCGGCTGAGAAGCACTCTCGAGGGCGGTTAATCCTCCTGAATGTTTAGAAGGGGCCTGGAACTGAAGGCACCACCCCAGTCTCTCTACCTCTCCCTCATCCTCCCATAGTCAATCAGGAGCAGCTAGGATCTGAAGAGATGACTCTATTTTTCTCCAAGGACACAGTTTAGTCTTCCCTAGCTGTCAAAGATTGCGAAGTCCACCGCTTTGCTATATTTGTGAGCAAACAGCTTCATCTGCCATGGTTTCACTGACGCCTGGAAGATTCAAGACTTCTGGATCAGAGGCCAGAATGGTACTACATACAACTGCAGTCATCGGAATGGAAACATGGGCACTGGTTTCCCAGGGCCACCTTCTGACAGGTGAGACAGGAGGCTCAAAGTCACACGTGAACACACAGCAGGAGGGCCATGCTGCACCCACAGGGCTCTGAGCTCAGAGTACGTATGCCCAGGCTTTGCCCCAGAAGGGAAATGTTACCTTAATGAGAACACACCTTGAACATCCCGGCCTCCCTTGCAAGGAGGCGCTGTCTCTGCCATCTAAAGCTGTTTGCCACACAACATCCCTGGAAAAGGCAACCTAGAAAAAAAGCTGCCAGAGCCTCTGCTCATAGCATGCACAGAAAACAACCAGCCTGTCTTCTAGTGCCAACAAGGTGTCATGGACTGTGTGCCCATCTTCCCTGCCATAGGCACACTGTACATGTGCGGACATGTGTGTGTGTGTGCCCGTGAATACACACACACACACACACACACACACACACACACAGAGTACAAGTGCACAGTGTTCCCTGTTTAGATAAACTAGAAAAATAGTCGGCATGGCCTTTTAGCATTTCTTTAGAACAGAACTTCCCGGAGCCTTTAAGAGTCTGCTGTGACTTAGCGACTCTCCCTCAGCAGGACACACGATGCACTGTTTCAAAGCCCACTTTTCACAGAACACCTATTAATATCTCCCAGGGGAATATTCCTTGGACCACAGTTTGGGAAATTTGGAGAGAGTTTATATCATGTGCTCAATTCCATCATTCTCCCTTGCACAAAGTTAACTAATATTTTCCCATTTATTTCCTAAAATCTAAATTTCACAGAGAAGTATTTACAAAAAGAAGTGCTTTTTAGAGTCTTAAATTATTGAGGGGAAAAAAAGACCAGAGATTCTCACTGCACTGGAGATTCTTAAAAATAATGAAGATAATGGGAGCACTGTACTTGGCGCTGGCTGGCACCCGGTGGGTGCCCAGAAAACAGCAGCTATTGTAAGTATCAGCCATTTTGATCAGGGCGCGTTCACAGAACCCTCTTTGTAGCACACTGAATTCCTATTGTAAGCAAGCTGGTGCGGCTGCAGCAACACTAGGTCATGACTGGTGATGTTTCCTTCTTGAATTCTCTCCTACATTTTCCTCCATGCAATGTTTTCCATTCTCCTCATGCCAACGTTTTCCTCTACAAATTGGACCGTATAAACCTCTGGGTTTATTTTAGTCTGAGTTTGATAAATGTTACCTAAAGCAAGTCTTCCTTTTCGTTTTCCTTTAACATCAAAAATCAGATGCACATTTATTGAGAAGAATTCAAGTCCCCATGCTAGCCCTCTCATGAGGGTTCCCTCCCACAGCAGGCTGCCAACAAAAGGCCAAACTGGCTCTCAGAGGTAGATGGCAAAAGTCACTGGCTCAGAGACTCGGGGAGGCAAGTCAAGT
Organism: Psammomys obesus; assembly: GCF_907164565.1. Classification (NCBI taxonomy): domain Eukaryota; kingdom Metazoa; phylum Chordata; class Mammalia; order Rodentia; family Muridae; genus Psammomys; species Psammomys obesus. Next base: position 12,539,422 of record NW_026586173.1, read on the forward strand.
GAGCTTGCCTGCGCCCCAAAAAGAGTTTTCTGACTCCATTTCTTCCAGCCTCTTCTGTCAGTGCCTTCGGCTTCTGAGCCTTTTGAGGAAGTTTGACCTGGCAGGCAAGTTCCTATCCATTTTCAGCAGAGGAACCCATCACCACCCAGATTCTGCCCAAACTGCTCCTGCTTAAAGACATCCACGGCAATGCCCTGGACAAAGGCAGAGCTGGGCAGGAAGGCAACAACTGGCTCTTAAACGAGTCTCTCCTTCTGTGGGCAAGTCTCGGGATCGTCAAGTCTCCGCAGACCAGTTACGAACTGGAACTCTGCACGGCTCTGGCATTCTACCTCTTAACATCTTGACAGCAACGAAGCAAGAAAGTACAATTCCATCCTCAAAGGTTAAAAACAAATGTGATAGTTTTATATTTCTTTCCCAAGACCTTCCCAAAAGGAGAAGGGGAAAAAATAAACATACAATGAGCTCTGTGAAAACGCGACATGCATATTAAATTTTTCTATGAAACTGGATGAAAATCACTTTCTAAAACTTCATTTCATGGACCATTTTTAGATGTTTTTAAATATTTATTTCACATATGCATGCATGTGCATTGATTTGTTCATATGTGCCTGTGTGTATGTGTGTCTGAATGCCTGCGTATGTGCATACCTGTGGATGTACATATACGTGTGTGTGTGTGTGTGTGTGTGTGCGCGTGTGTGTGTGTGTGTGCGCGCGCGCACATGTGGGGGGGCAAGTGCACGTGTGTGTTTGCATGTGAGTAGACTAATGGTTCTAATTTTGAGGCAGGGTCTCTCACGGAACATGGAGTTCACTGCCTGGCTAGACAGGCTGGTCCCTGGGACCCTTCTTCTCTACCTCCCCTTACGCTGGGATTGTAAGAGCAGGAGGCCATGCTCAGCCATTGTTTCGATTCTAGGGGCCCAAAGTCAGGTCCTTGTTTGCGCGGCAAGCACCTAACTGACTGAGCCCTTTTCTTCTGAAGTTCTGAGAAATTTGCTCACTAGTGCAATTTTCACAAGTTACCAGGAGAAAGTTGCCAGGCATTTCTCTGACCGATTCATCAGAATTACCAAAGAAACTTTTAAAAAATATTTCTCTTCTTTCTTTCTTATAACTTTATTAATATTTTTATAAATTACAGTTTATTCATTTTGTATCACTGCTCTAGCCCTCTCCCTGACCACCCCCAATCCCACCCTCTTCCCTCACCTCCTCCTTGCTCCTCTCCAAGTCCACTGGTAGGGGGGTCCTACTCCCCTACCATCTGACCCTAGCCTATCAGGTCTCATCAGGACTGGCTTCATTGTTTTCCTCTGTGGTCTGTTTAGGGGCTCCTCTGGGGGTGGGGGGGGTAATCAAAGAGCCGGCCACTGAGTTCATGTCAGAGACAGTTCTTGTTCCCATTAATAGGGAACCCACTTGAAAACAGGCAACAGGACAGGAGCCTACCACAGAAGGCTGAAAGACTCTACCCAGCAAGGTATTAAAGGAAATGCTGAGATTCATAGCCAAACTTTGGGCAGAGTGCAGGAAATCTTATGAAAGAAGGGGGAGATAGGAAGACCTACAGGGGACAGGAAGAGAAAAACAAAACCAAAAATTCTGGGCCCAGGGGTCTTTTCTGAGACTGATACTCCAACCAAGGCCCATGCATGGAGATAACCTAGAACCCCTGCACAGAAGTAGCCCATGGCAGCTCAATCTCTCTCTTCTTTCTTGGAATTAACTGAACTCAGGGTTGGGATCAGGAGTCTATATTTGTTTAAATGTTCTTCTATAGATGAAACCCCAGGAAACACAAAAACCACTAAGCATGAAGTGGGCACCTCCAGGCGGCACCAAGGCTGGCAGCAGAAAAGGCTCCGGGGGAACCTGATGCTCTCCGGGTTTGGAAGAATGGAGAACAGGAGTTTCTCTGTTGTTTTGAAATTATAAACCAAGTAGTTTTTCTATGTTCCTGAATACATCACTTTTTTGTCATTTATTTTTGAGATTATAATTTAATTTGCTTCTCCCTCCCTTTTCCTCCCTCCCAACCTTCCATATGCCCCCTCCTCACCCCCCTTCAATTTCATGGCCTCTTTTTTCATTAATTGTTATTGCAGACATCATGTGATATATATCTTTCTTTAAAGTTATTCTTCAGGCACAGAATTGAAAAGAGATAAAATTTTCAAAAAGAAAAGGATGTCCTTAAACATAACTTGCAGGTACAAAATAGTGTATTTAGTGTCTGAGCAAGTCTGTGCTACTGGTGACTGCAGAAAATAAGCAACAGCAGCAGCAGCAACAACAAACGACCCAACAGCTGAAAACAAAACATATTTCACACTAAGAAGTTAATTCTAAGCACTGCAAATATTGAGACTTTCCTCTCACTGTATCTGCGTTAGCTGAAAGTGTCCCTTTCACTTTCCCACCTGTGGAAGCCTGTTCTAGTCAGAATTCAGACCCTTACTTTTTCAAGAGGCTGTTCAGCTTTTATCTGGTCGTGTCTGCCCCCTGGTGGCCGCTTACCCGGTCTCAATGGTTTAAGGGAAACTAACATAATTTACCCTTGACAAGGAAAAGGGACACTGAGGTTAGTCTCCCAGTGCTCTGGCTGGGGTAAGCGGTCTTGCAAATTTGCTGTCTCCAGGCCTTCTAAGTTATTTTTTTTTTTAAAGCATATACAAGTTTGAAGTTTATCAACTTGGAAAACAATACAAGGTGTTTTTAAGCTCTTTTTTTTTTTTTTCTTTCGGCACCTTCATTTGTTATGTCCCTTACTTGCGTCAATGTGAAGCCCTGCTAAGTATCACAGGAAAGTAGGGCAAGCCCAGCCAGGACCCCAACTCTACACCAAGCAGACTGCCACCCCGCCCCGCCCCTCCTCATCCCTACACACAGTGTTTCAATGGGCCAAGTCTGCTCCCACTCCAGCCTGCAAACCAATGATCTGAGAGAGAAGCAGTACACACATGCTCTTGCCAATCACACGGTCCAGGCAAGCTTGCTAAAGCTTTAGCCTCTAGGCCAGCAGTTTATAATCTCTCCGACTGTCTCTATCTCCTTACTTGCCATACCTCGTCTCCAGACCCTCACTGTGGTCACTGTCCTAGCTGGTTAGGAAGTGGCACTCACTACTGATAGAAAAGTCACTTACTCGGTCACCTTGAGTGAGATCTCTGCAGGGGCATTCCTGTGCCAGCCATATTTCAAACAGATATTCTAATATACAAATTGGATAGTATCTATTAACATACTTTTTTATAAAAACTAATAATTTCTCTGATAATCAGGGTTTTTTTTGTCTTTGTTGAAAGCCAAATACAATTTGGCTCCTTTCTTTAAAACTGATTTTTCTTTAGCTATGTATACATTTAGAGTCTATCACGTGTTTGCGGGTTTCCGGGAGGACAGAAGAGAATGTTAGATCCCTGTGGCTGGAGTCATGGGTAATTAAAAGCTGTCCAATATGGGTGGTGGAAATTGAACTTGGGATGTGGGAAAAAGCAGAATGAATGGGCTTGAAATCACGAAGCCATCTCTGCAGGCCTTTACCTGGATTTTCTGATATAGACATTTCTGTCCAGGTTGTGGGAAGTTGTCTCTTAAAAAGTCAAGATTTTTAAGACTTGATTTGAAATCGCTGATTTTCCCATGCTGTGTAGCACTGTTAACCACATTCCTTCTTCAAGAAAGGCCTGTGCTGCTTCTTAAACCAGCAAAGCCTCTTGAAGGCGGGCAGCGAGCACCCGGGGGACGGCAGGGCGGCAGCAGTTCACAAAGCGCCCTTCTCCAGGTTTCTGATGTTTCCACTGTTTTTCTTAAATGTGAAACTCCGTGTGTTCCCACACTTCAGCCTAAGGAAAGACACGAGCTTGTTTTGCAATCACTAGCTTTTGCTGCACTCTACTGGAACATTCCCTGATGTTCTCCATCAAATGAGCACTAAGCATGCCTAGATCCCTGCTGCCCCTGAACAAAATGGTCAGGATCTGTTAACAATGTTTCACCCAATAAAAGAGTTTGAGTTTACAAACACACATCAAACATTTGTTCACATGTTAAAAAAAATGGTTGTGTACATTCATTGATTATGATGAGCTACAAAAAGCATTTTTAAATGTTACCAATTCCTCCTTTGTATAATGCACTTTGAGCTAGATTTTTTTCTCTCTCAGCATTTCTAAACAAGCAGTAAGAGCTATCCTAAGTTACCGTAACAGCACAGTAAATCCCTGTACATACCTAACCTGACTCCTCAGAGGCGACATGGTTACCTGCTTATTGTTGGGTTTTAATCTCAACTGCATTAAAGCAGATTGGTTGTTTTGAAGTTGGCTAGGAATTGGCCAAGCAACTTCTGCCTGCTTAACCTAATGACCAGCACACAGGTATCAATCGTTTCCATGCCACCCCCAAATACATGCAGCCGATGTTCTGCACAACGCTCTCTGGGTGAAAAGTAAGTTAATTTCCATCGGTCCCAGATCCTGCAAACACTGTCTGAGGAAGCCTCAGCACCATGGTGCAACGGAGCAGCCCGACCTGTCTCCCCTCAAGAGCCTTCTGTACAGAGAGGAATGCTTCACTTCCACCGTCTTGGCCTTTGCCAACACAGATGCTGGCAAAAATCCCAGCAGAGAAAATACTTCTCAATTTTTACTAATACCTGCTAAAATTGTGTTTTGGCCTCATTGCCTGGAAAGAAAAGTCTGGAATGACCCCTTCTTTTGACTTTATAATCTTCCCAAATCTCTCCAAAAGGCTTCACAAGGGAACTTTCCATGGAAAGAGAAAGAGAGAGAAGGGGAGCAAGCTTCTGAGAGAGGCCCCATACCTATGGACATCCCAGCTGCACGTCAGAGTACAGTGAGGACGCTAGGCCTTAGAACAAAAGGACAAAGTGCTCAGGAGCTTCTGCATAGACGCCTACCCGGACCTCAGCCAAGCAGGCATGTGACAACTGCACACTAGCACCCCCGAATGTCTTGTGCAAGGCCAGCAGAAGAGCCAAACCCGGGACCAAATGAGGATGACTTCTATAAAGCAAATATGTATCTTAGGGAAGTCACTGTCCTGCCAAAGAGAAGAGTCCTACCTGCTAAGAGCTCAGAGATCAGTGCCTGAGTGGGAAAGGCACGTGGGAGGAGAGAGGGCCTCAGAGCTGCAACCACCTGTCCACAGCCACAAACATGGGCAGCGGGGAGATCAGACAAGCCCAGACTTATGTGACCTCACATCATGTCAATCACACTAAGCTGGATCATGACCCTGGTTCTTGTCCCATCTCAGCTATAAGTAGCTGAAGACCATGGCCAGGTCATTACACACTCTAGGCTTCTCTCTATTTCTCCTTTAAGTGAATTAACTAATTTCCAAGACCTCTTCATACTCAAAATATCCATTATTTTTAGTATCTGCTTGTGTCTTCCATCTGTCCTTACTTTTTTTTTTTCCTTTATGTGATATTGGGAAGTAAATTAACCAGGCTACACTAGCCCAGGGTAATCAGAGAGGTTATATGTGTCCGATATTCTGGTACTGAGAATAAAATCTTTAAGTATCAGTAACATTCTTGCTGAACTTGATGGTTCCTGGGTTAAAGTAGCTATGGAACAAAGGCAGGCTACACAGAGCACCCACTGCTTCAGAGGCATATAACCTAGTTAGCGAGGCTCTGCTCCCCAATGCTCTTTATTATTTACTTGCCACAATTTTGCAAAAACAAACCTTTTTAAAAGTCAACCTATTGGTAATTAAATTAAAAGAGGCAATTTATGTTGTACCGTCACCATTAAAGCCTGGTTTCATGACAGTCTATCATTTATCATAAGCTCTAAGCATATTTACATAATAAATAAGGTGAAGTGACTTGAACTCAAAAATTATTGCAGTTGCAAAGAAACAATTTGATGTTCTTACACAAGCTTTCATTTCTATCCACTTACTTGTTAGTCACTTCAAAGGAAAAAAAAGACATTTCTAAAGTCTATTTTTTTAAAGTATATTTTCTCTCACTGTTGCTGTATAATTTAATTAAAGCTCCAAGCCCACATTTTTCTTTTTAAGTGGCAGGTATTTTCATTAACTAGCACATAGTTAACCCATTGTCACAATCCCCTAAAATAGCCGTGTGGTGTAGAATAATTAAGGTAGCAAAGGTGAAAGGTCACTTACGACTGCACTGTGGTGTGAGCTCAAATTATAGGTTTAAACAAGATGGAAGGACCAATGTATGGAGAAAAATGTGCAATTTTAGTGGAATGCAGAACAAATTAACTTTTTAACATGTAATGCTACTCAATTGCATAATGGGATTTTGCAGAGTGCTACAGGGGGCAGAAAATAAAAGAAACACTGCAAGGTATGCCTATTAACTACTTCAAGCTAGGAATATTATTGTCCCTCTAAATAGGCACATAATAACTTGAAAGAGTGGTTCTGCCCTCTGATTGGCCTTTTTTTGGGGGGGGGTTGCTCTTTTTTAAAAGACTAGGAAAGATCAAACCCTTTTAGGACTTTTGTAGCAGGCTCTCCAAATTTCTTCTCTAGCCGGAGGAAGAGTTCTACACCATCACTATCACCCCTCTTGCCTTCCACCCTAATCTATTACTAAGTCAACCAGAAAGGTGGCTACAAGACTCTTTCAAACTCTGGGCTCTCCATGTGGACCACCACCCCATGTCCCTGCTGACCTAGGAGCCTGAAATTCAATCCATGCCTCCTGCTGGTAAAGCAATAACCACGGGGCAGAGAACCAGCCTTTGTTTTCATCCAATTAATTGAGTGAAAATGGTTTCCACTGTGAAAAGACCCTTCTTGACCCAGCTCTAAAACCTGGCAGAAAAAAAAAAAGAGAGAGAGAGATAGGAAGAAAGGAAAGAAGGAAGGAAGGAAGGAAGGAAGGAAGGAAGGAAGGAAGGAAGGAAGGATAGAGAAAAGAAGAAAGGAAAGAAGGAAAGAGAAAGAAGGAGAGAGAAGAGGAAAGGAAAGGAAGAAAATGGACCAGCAGCTCAAGCTTCAGAATTGTACTACAAAAAGTCAGCATGCTAGACACTGGCCACACATTCAGTTTCCCAAGAGAATGTGCTCTTTAGTAGTCACTGCTTGTTCTCATTTTCACAGGTGAAAACACATCCATTAGCCTTCAACTAGACAGAAGTCTTTCCACAGAAAATCCAGACAATGTCCTGATGGCACTCATGGCTAAACAGGTCCCTTAATGAAGAACATAATTTCAGATCTACTGAAGCATCCAAAGGAATCTGTATCTTGCTGCTCTCCAGACCAGTAAATTTCAGAGGCTAAATTCATTCATGATGTTTTGTAAGAACTCTAAAGAAACTTCTATGTGCTAGGCACCATGCTGGGTCCTCACAAAACTTAGGACGTAGCAATGAATGTATGGTGCCTCATGTTGTCTTATCACACAGCTTAACCCTTACTAAAGGGAAGGACCCACGCTGACAGAGTGAACACGGATCAGTACAGATGTCATTGTTGATCTCTCTCATCATGTGTTGAAGTCCACGAAAGAGTGCCTGAAAGCAAAGATGGGGCATGGAGGAAGGAAGGAAAGAAGGAAGGAAGGACAGACGGACTTCTGCTAACTTTCCAGAAGTCAAAAGAACTCACTTCACTTAGCAAACACGCCTGCGGAGGTGCTTCCTTCCAGACAAGCATGTACTAACATTCTGAATACCCATGTCTTTGGCAGGTTCACTCCTGACGTCTGCCTCAGAGGCTGGAGGGAACCTGGGAAATATTTCTCAACCCAGAGCATGTGGGCGGTCAGAATGACAGTAGGGGATAGAAATGACTTGCTAATAGCCCTTAAACGGAATCAAAAGCTTATCTATGTGTAGCAGAAGACTGGATGCCTCCAATCTAGAAACAGGAAATGACGAGAAGAGGAAGTCCCTGACTTGAACTGCCACATTCTCAAAGTGTTTATCAGGAAGGCATTGATACCATAGAAGAAATTTCTTCCAGGGACATAGTGCTATAAATGTTATTTCTTTCACAGAGCAGTCCTCAAAGAGATTCATTCAGCCCGTCATGTGTCAAAATAGAACTGAACTAGTATATGTTTAAAATGAGAAATGTAAGCGGCTTCGTATATTCTTCATCCTAAAATAGCTGTGTGGATTAGACCACAAATCTAAAAAACAGGGGTACCATGCTGTGCCTACTGTAGCTCCTGGAGTGCCTATCTCATCTCCCTGACTAGACTCGACACTACCTGAGGAGAACAACTTCATGTATACTTAATCCCCCTTCCTGACGCCCAGCCCAATGTCCTAACGAATATCTGTTATGCCAATATAGAGAGATGGAAGGTGTTCCTGGAAGACCGAGAGGAGCCAATATTCCTACTCCCCTATTCAACAAAGAAAAATGGACAATGGGGCTCCAGTGTCAATAGCAAAAAAAAAAAAAAAAACAGCTAGCTGCTTCTCCCTCTCTCCCCTGCTGTCCCTTCCACATGTGTTCCCATACTGCAGCTTCCAACAGTTAAAATGTCAATCACAGACGTGTAATAGTTTGAACAACCTCCCTAGCTGCCGTGGTGATGAGGTCCGTGCCTGCTCTGGGCACTGCTGAGGCCTCAGTGACCTGGTATGGATGGCCAGCACAGGTCAGCAGCCTGGCATAAGGCAGGCGTTCAAATAACATTTCTTTAGCCAAGCATGAGGGTGGCCACCCACAGTCCCACCATCAGGCAGGCGGAGGACAGGATGAGATCCAGGCACATATGTACATAACAGGACATATCAAGGTACTGTTTCAGAAAATAACAAACAAAAAAGAAACACAAAAGTGTGTTAAAGGAACAAAAAAACTACAATCCCCAGATGATCACAGTCCCCACTCCACCCTCCCCGGGGTCTATACTAGTTAGTGGCAGGTTCTCAAGCCTGAAGTCTACGGTTAGTTTTAAACTGATATAAATGTAAATTTAAAAAATCCTTGCTTTTTTTTTTTTTTATAGTTGTACAACATATCAGAAAAGGCCAGTGCAAGTGTGATGACAGATGTCACTGATCCTCAAAATCAGGACACGCCCGGAGCTACTGAGAACTATACAGGGGCAGGAAGCCATATGGCCAACCCTATCACACTGAAAACCAGGGTCTCCAAACTTTCAAGAGAAGTGAGGGTTTTTTTGTCTTGTTTTGTTTTTAGTTTTTTTTTTTCATTGTGCAACAACATTGTGTGAGCCTAATCTTTTCTTTTTCGACAGTCCTGAGGTCCTTGTACATGTTAGTCAAGTACTTTACTACTGAGTTCCTGATTCTAATGCTTCAAGAAGACAGACCCAATCTTACACTGTTTTTTTTAAGATTTATTTATTATGTATACAGTGTTCTGCCTGCATGTACACCTGCATGCCAGAAGAGGGCACCAGATCTCATTATAGATGGTTGTGAGCCCCCATGTGGTTGCTGGAAATTAAACTCAGGACCTTGGGAAGAGCAGATGGTGTTCCTAACCTCTGAGCCACCTCTCCAGTCCCTCTTATGCTGTTCTTAAAAGCAAAGTCGCCCTTCTGCTGCTTTGGAAGTATTGAGGCAAAGCTACAAAGGCTGTCAACCAGAATAAGATACAATACGCAGAAGTGAACCTGAGAGCCATAGAGGCACCTTCAAACCTTTAAAATTATAGCTAGAGCAGTGGTTTTAGAACTTCTCAAGATAACCATAAATGGTGCCTAATATCTACAGTTAGAAACAAAATCCCTGAAGAACTCAGCTGAAGCCTAGCTTTCCCATCCTGTGTAGATGGTATAAGAGGCTCCACAGAGTCCTTGGATGCCAAGGGAGCCCATTTTAGAAAACTGGTAGTTTTAGTGGCAGGCATCCTGGCATAAGAGAAAATTCTAGGCAGACTCTAATACTCATGTGCATTCAAAGCCAGTACAGAGTCAAATATGTTTTTGCAAAACATTCCACTATAAAGTACTGTGATTATGATCAAAAGAAAAGGCAAAATCTTCTTATACATGCTGACTACAGTTTCCTGTTGCTGAGTTCACACAAGCATGTATAAAAAAATTATAAGATTACAAGGCCCTAAGACAAATTTGTGGAAGGGATTTAAAAACTGAGAATTGGACTAAGAATTTCAAAGCTATAACCCCCAGTTTAATATTGGCACAATTATTACAGTAAAGGCCCAAAGACACACTAGAGGAAGGCTCTTAAGCACTGGAAATTAGACTGAGCGCTTCAAAGACATATCCTCTGGTGTACAAGTGGTACAACAGTGAAACCACTTTCCAATGGGATTTGAGGCCCACTCTATAGAAGGGCACTCATGTCAGCTTCTGTAAATCTGGCCAAAGTGTTTTCTAAGTCTCAAACTGTGTTTTGCTGTTAATTGTTATTTTTAAGATGTATTTATTTTTACTTTGTGTATATTAATGCTTGCATACATATATGTATGGGTACCATGTGCATGCCGTGTCCACAGAGGCCAGGAGAGGGCATCAGACCTCCCGAAACTGAACTTCAGGAGTGGTTGTGAGCCACCACAGGAGTGTTGAGACCCAAACCTGGGTCCTTTACAAGGGCAGTAAGTGCTCTTAACAGCTGAGCCAGCACTCCTGCCCCTATTGGTTTGGTTTGGTTGTGAGGTAGGATCACACTATGTACTTGAGTGGTCTACAACCCATCGTGTAGGCCAAGCTGGCCTCAAATTCCAGAGATCTACCTTCCTCTGCCTCCTACATGTGAAATTAAAGTTGTATGTTCAGACACTCACATTTACACCCACAGATCAGTGCTGTGTTGATCCTTCGGAGAAGCATTCTATTGCAGCAGGTGATGGTTAATGTATGAAACTTACAACTGACCAGAGTTCAGAGAGGAAGTGATGGCCAAGTTCTCTTCCTCAACATAGACAGCTATAGCACTCCTCCAGAGAATTAGGGATCACACTGGAGGAGGGGACGGATGACTCTAAAAGTCAAAGATGCCCAAAGATGGGCATATGTGCAACAAGCTATCTTTTGGACATGGCATAGCTATTGCTCTCAAATTCACATCACCCATTGTTATCTACATAAGACTAAACCTCTCAATATTTCATCATGGATAAAGGAGAGTCCTATGAGGCCCTTCCTCCACCCCAAAGGGCCTATGGCAATTAAACCTCGCTGTGAGATATCTCTCTTTTTCTCTCTCTCTCTCTTTCAGTGTGGCCCTTATCCAATCCCAGGGAAGTAGTTAAACTCAGTGAACACACACACACACACACACACACACACACATGAGAGCAAAGAGGGGGAGAATGGCTCACTGAAAAGTATCCCAGTGGAAGGGGAACAGATATAAAATTGACTACAATTTATAATAAAAATGCATGAAACTGGCAAACAATAACAAAATTGAGGCTTCTGAAAAGCGTTTTAATGTTCTCTTAAGTATGTCTTTGCATTCTCAATACCACCTACTAGAAAAACATTAACAGAATGTGTCTTTAGGGGCCAGATATAAAGCTCAGTGTTTGAGCTCCTGCCAAGCATGTGAAAGGTTGTGGGTGGAATCCCCAGCATGGGTAAGATGCATGCTTCCTCTAACTGGACATGGTTGGTCCCTTGCTGTCTTTTTAATCTTTATTTCTAGATCGGTTGTTTCTTCTCCATCTTGTCACATTACACCTATGACCGATGTCTGTCATCGCCAAACCTTGTTCAGTTCTCATTTACAAGTTCTCAAATACAAGGACACCTTCTACTTGGTTGTCTTGATTGTCCCTGGATTTAAGAGCAACATCACGAACCAGAAAGCCTCATATTGCTGAAATGATGGTGCGTGCAGGAGCACATCAATTTTCATTCTCCAGCAATCAAAAGATAAAGGCGTCTGCATCAAAAGATTGCAAATCTATTTCATTTACTAACCCCCCCTAAGTTATTCAATTTGAAGAAAACTAAATGCACTTACATGGTTAAGAAGTCCACTAAAATCAGACTGGGTCACAAAGTAGTATTTATTCCAGATATTCGTCATCTCACAAAACCAAAGAAGGAGAGAGCACCCCAAGGAGCTGTTAGAAATAATTCCTCAAATCCTGATCCTTTGTATTCTCTGAAAATACTAGAGCTGTGTCTTCCTTGCTTCTTGGCCAGTGCATAGTTTACAGTTTTCATGTGTGCTAACAGAACACTACGGAGAAGATGATTACCTAACAATAAAATCTCCTCATTTTTCTTAAGGCCAAGTAAACTAATTATTGAGTGGAAAATTCAGCTTAATTCAACTTATTATTCCCATAAAAGTATAATCATTAACTTTACTGTTTATGTATCTGCTTTCCTATGTTGTTATTATACCCAATCTTTTAAGATAACATTTATTTTATTTTATTAATTACACTTTATTCACTTTGTATCCCCCCATAAGCCCTTCCCTCCTCCCCTCCTGGTCCCACCCTTCCTCCCCCTTTTTCACGCATGCCCCTCCCCAAGTCCACTGATAGGGGAGGTCCTCCTCTCCTTCCTTCTGATCTTAGTCTATCAGATCGTATCAGGAGTGGCTGCATTGTTTTCCTCTGTAGCCTGGTAAGGCTTTTCCCCCCTCAGAGGGAGGTGATCAAAGACCAGGCCAATCAGTTCATGTCAGAGGCAGTCCCTCTTCCCATTACTATGGAACCCACTTGGACACTAAACTGCCATGGGCTACATCTGTGCAGGGGTTCTAGGTTATCTCCATGCCTGGTACTTGGTTGCCAGAAAATTTGAATACAGGGGTCTTCCCAGAGACTTAAGATAACATTTTTAAGTAAGTAAATAATTTCAAAATGTTTTAATGGGAGAAAAACTGGGAATTAGGCCAATGGACTAAGAGCCTCAAACACATTCCCTACATCTAATATAGAGTCTAAAAGAGAAAATAACACTCACCTCAATGTCAACCAAGACCAGGACACAGGTGAACCATACTGCCATGCCACAGGGACAGTAAGAGATGCCATTTTCAACTTTAAATTGGCAAAGAGACTCCTGCTGTTGGTTGTGTTTAAAAATAATCCCCAAGTCAGGCATGGTGGCTCAGAGCCGCAATCCCAGCCCAGGGTGGAGGAGAGATCAGGCAGTCAGGGCCACCTCCAGCATTAAGACCAGAGGCCAGAGGAGGTTACAAGACACTCCCTCACAAAACAAAACAAAATAACCTCCAATGTCGGTAGAAAGCAGCTGAGCTCAACTGTTGCTGAACAGAAAGAATGGGATATAGCCTTTCTGGAAACAAACATACATCAGAAGCCTTTGAAAATACACATTTACCTTGAACCAGCTGATCCACAATGGAAATTTATCCCAAGAAAATGGTCAATAATGAACCAAGTTTTGACTTCAAAGAAATTCACTGAGCAATATTTACAAGAGTAAAGTTGTCAAAGGAAATGAATTATCCAATACTAAAAAAATTGATCATGTTAATTTTGGCATAAATAACCACATTATATAACATTAAGAAAGATGTTCTAACGCTATCTAAGATAACATGAAATATTCCTGAGATCCAATGAGAGAGGTCAGGTCCCCTATCCAGTGTCCCAACCTCGACTGGCCTACTCTACCTGTACCACAACCAATCTCTAGACTTGCTCCAGGACCTGTGATACCTAACCCCCAACTAAGAAATCCCTCCCGGGCCACATATAACCTCCCCACCCAGCCAGATCCACCCCATACTCCAAGGCTTTCCCAGTGTCTGGCATCCACCTGACTTCACTCAACCTAAGCCTTTTCCAAAACCTCGCCCCAACCTGCTTGTACAGCTCTTTTCTGCCCCAATCTGCTTTTTCCGTATCAGACATGGAACTACCAAGTCCACACACCCAGGTCTCCTCACAGAAATACAAATAATTTCCAGTATCTCTTCTCTAAAACCTACTAGTCCTGTAGAAATGTTTGCCAATGAGAATAACCTAGATGAACTCCCAGACACAGAGAATAATAAACAATAAGAAACTTCATCAAAGAATTAGAAGCAACGAGTGGTGCACACCTTTAATCCCAGCACTCAGGAAGAAAGAGGCAGGTGGATCTCTGTGAGTTTGAGACCAGCCTCAAACTGGTCTACAAAGCAAGTCCAGGACAGCAAGAGCTACACAGAGAACCCCTGTCTCTCAGGGAATTCAAGAACTTTAAAGACACAAAGAAATGTCTCAATAAAATTAACTCTAAAGGATCTAAGGGGTGTGGTAATTTGAATGAAAATAGCCCCTGTAGGCTCATATATTTGAATGCTTAGTCACCAGGGAATGGAACTGTTTGAAAAGGATTAGGAGGTATGGCCTTGCTCTAGGAAGTATATCGCCAGGGTGGGCTTTGAGATTTCAAAAGCCCATGCCAGACCCAGTGTCTCCCTCTGTGCCTGCTGCCTGGGGGTCAGGATGTAAAGTTCTCAGTTACTTCTCCAGCACCACCCCACCTCCCTGCCTGCCTGCACCCACACCCCCGCCATGATAATGGACTGACTCTGTAAAGCTGTGTGCAAGCCCAGGTTAATGTTTCCTCTATAGGTTGTCATGGTTATGGTGTCTCTTCACAATAACAGAACAGTAACTAAAACAAGGGAATAAATGCCTCAGTGATGTCCAAGGAAACAAACATAAGGCTGATGGAAATGATGAAGACAATCCAAGACTTGAGAACTAAGTAAAACTACCACCAACCCATTAATAGTAGGTGACTTCAATACCCAACTTTCTCCCATAGACAGGTCATCTGGACAAAAATAAACTGAGAAACATCAGTGTCAACATTAGTTAACACCATGCATCAAACGGGCTTAATAGATAAACTACAAAATATTCGACCTAACCACCAAAGAATACACATTGTATTTAGCAGCACATAGAAGCTTCTCTAATATAGACCATGCCCTCTAACACAAAAAAATCTTCACAAATTCAAAACTAAGTAACTGTGTATCTTATCTGACCATGGCGCAATAAACTTAAAATTAACAGCAAACAAATCCCTAGTAAATACATTAAATACATCAACTATTGGAGATTAAACAAAATTAACTTCATTACTGAATGATGAATAAGCCAAAGAAGAAATCAAGAAAGAAATAAAAATAGTGTGTCACTAAATGAAAAGGAAAACACAATACACCAAAACCTCTCAGACACATTAAAAACAGTCCTATGAGGAAAAATTAGAGTTCTAAGTGCCTACATTTAAAAAAAAAATCAGAAATAGCACAATAAATGACTTAGTGATGCAACTCAAAATGTTGGAAAAGCAAGAACAAACCAAATCTAAACCTAATCAAAGGCAAGAAATGATTTCCTTGATGAAATATGAGATCCAATGAGAGAGGCCGGGTCCCATATCCAATGTCCCAACCTCAATGGCCTCAAATTTGCAATTCACCTGCCTCAGTTACCGGAGTGCTGGGATTACAAAGGAATGTGCCTCTACAGTAGGCTTCAACTTAAGCCATGATAATGAACTAGTTAAATTATTATTTTTCCTTATGGTGGATTCTCTGCCTAGCTGGGTGGTGAGGCAGGGGGTGGTGAGAAAAGGAAAGTTAAAATGGCTGAGAACAGAGGATCTGGAGGCATCAAGAGCTGTAAAAATGTTGGCCTTTCCATATCTTAAGTATGGAAACTATATTTTAGCTAGACAAGTAGGTGATGACAGTCTACAGACATTGTTAATTAATCCATCGCCTAGTCTTGAGAACGAAGTTTCCAAAAATATTAATTCATTTTTAAAAATTACCTTTCCCCCTCTAGGTACTTGGTATACTTTGCCTATTAAATAATATCAACTACTAGTCAACAGCGTTTAAACAAATTTTATTTTAGAATATTTTATAACATTGTCTCTATGGACATTCCCACGGGCTCATGGGGAAAATGTGCTTAGAAAAATAAATGTAAACCCATGTAGCAAATAATTTATCTTAAATGATACAAGTGTAAAAGTTTTCAAATGTCTGTAACAACATGGGGAAGATAATGGAACCTATTCTTGTTCCAAGATAATTACTTTGTAAGCACAAAAGGATCATAAAAATTCCACAGTGACAAAACAGAGTGCTGAAATCACTTGATAGTTAAAATACAGTCTCGGTAAATGGAAGGCTGCCCACGGCACCTACAGTGACTGCTCAGTTCCAGGAGTGGGAACAATAAACAGAGGTATGCAGCTTGTAAAGAAAAGTGCATGTCTCATTAGCAAAATAATTTCCTTGCCCTAGAGGAAATGATTGGCAGAAACAGAAGGCAAACCTCCAGAAACTCCCAGACCAAAAGGAAAAAAGCAACTCCTCCTGGAAGGACCAGAGACTCCCGTCACATGGGGATCACCACTCCAGGCTCTGTGCTAGGGACCAACACACAGCAGTCAACATATTAGGGCTGGACTTAATCTTAACCAGAGGTGGACAGAAACAGACTGAAAAGGAACCTGTCAACTGAAATATGCAGTGCTCACTTGCTCAAGAGGTTAAAGCCCTACAAGAAACACTATGGGAAGCAAAGCTATGAACTTTTCTAACAGGTCCCAGGGAGTTGGGGGGGAGCCTGCACCAGAATAACCCATTATTAATTCACAGAGCTTCTAATAGTCCCTGAATTGGTTATTTCCCTGTCGCCGTGATAAAAATGCCATGAGCAAATGCCATGAGCAAGGTTATTATAGAAGAAAGCTTATTGAGGCCTACAGTTCCAGAGGGCTAAGAGTCCAGCAAGGCAGAGCCCAGGCAGAGCAGCGAACAGCACACAGGGCAGCAGGAAGCTGGGAGCTCACATCTTGGACTGGGAGCACAAAGCAGAGAGCAAACTAGAAGTAGGGTAATGCTTTAAGCTCTCAAAGCCTGTTCTCGACGACAAATTTACTTCCTTCAGCAAGGCTGTGCCCCCTAAACCTCCCCAAACAGCACTACCAACTGGAGACAAACTGTTCAAATATCAGGGCCTACAGGGGGCATTTCTGATTCAGCCACTGCAGTCAGTGTTGACACCAGTCAAGACAACTGAAACACATTTTAATTTAATAGTCACATACGGTGCAATTGCTCACATTTCACTTCACACGCACCATATTATCTTTTGAATTCTTAAGTAATTACATTCAATGGCAAAAGATCAGACTACAAAAACAGATGGGTTTGTCTTCCTAATCATTATCTACTTTAAAAAAAAAAAAAGCCATGTTCCTTAAGGCTAAAACCATCTTAACAAATACCTCTATACACCTTTCCAATTGCAAAGGATTCTACATATACTGACTCTCCAATGGATCTTTATTACCACAATCACTTAAAATGGCCACTAAATTAATTGCCTTTCAGTAACCAAATGCTCTATTCTTATGAGGCTTTTTGCTTACTAACCCCAAACACCTACCACCCAAACATCTGGAGACTGTCAAGACTTAAAGCCTACTAAAAAATCACCTCAAAATGCACTTCCTCATATATATATATATATATATGAAGACATTAAGTGCACATAAATAAGATTATATGAAAAGTATACAGAACTCATTAGAACTCATATATCATTTCGTGTTGTTTCCTGGAAAATGGTCAGCAGCTCAGTTTAGACGTAAGCATGTAGGCGAAGGGAGTGTGTAGCTTATCTCAAGACAGGTTTACCCACTAACCCTGGAGTGTGCCTGACCATGAGGGCTTGGACAGGCAACCGTGCTGAAGCCTTGTCAAGAAATCCTTTAAACATTAAAAAACTATGTCACCCCTTGTTCTGCTTATGAGTAGACTTGATACAATCAAGAAAAATTGGTTTCGGATGTGGAATACTTCGGGGATTTGGAGTAGTTTGCTAAATAGGAAGCTAAATCCAATTACTTTCCTAAAGATTTGGCATCTTTAACTGAAAACCAATATTCCAATTAACATTAAACAAATATCCAAGCTTATCCACATATTCCAGGCATGCTTTCTGGCTAACAACCCACTGCATCTCTGTATTTAATTATTACCATACCCATATATAGGGCCTGCTTTATACTCAAAGTACATAAGGCAAGAAGAAAAGGAACATTTATAATCTTTTCTGCAGGCTGTTCTACCTGTGCACAACCCAAATTCAACCTTCTCTAGGATCCCATCTTCTTTCCCAACCAAGTGCATACCAACACGGCTCTCCTTAATATGTCTCCAACTGCATCAATGATGTGAACGTCAAAGTCACTCTTAAAATTATTTCATTCGGCTCCCAAATAACAACAAATTAATAAGCAACATTAAATACTTCTCTTAGCTCAGTAAAAGCTCCAAACGATTGAGATGTCTTGAGAAAGATGACTGCACGGCTCATTTTGCTTCAAAGGATGTGGAGGAGTCAGCCAGTAGAAAGCCTCCTCTAAGGGAATGATTGCAGTGGAATGTGTCTGGGCAGCTTAGAGGCCTATGTCCGAGGCTGCTTCCCAGCTCCTTGACTATATGTCATCTAAGTTGGTGTCAGCCTCTCCCTTACTCTCCACTATTAAGACAGCATGGAATATTTCTGATCAGTGTAAGAGACAGTTATTCAAAAGAAGAAACGCTGTTGTTAAAACTGTTGTCTAACTCCGGTAGCTGTTTATAGGTCAGCTTTCTAAGAAAGATGTGCGGAGATTACACAGTCAAGAAGATGTCCGGGAGAAAGAGCTCGATTCTTAAGTGATATTATCCATACAAAACAATCTTTCCACATTACAGCATTGGGGTAAGGGAGAGAACAGGAAAGAAGATTGCCAGGCCTGACAAGAGCAATTCACAAACAGAACTGGTGCCCTAAAGCCAAGTCCCATGAAACATTAGTGACAGCTTCTGGTGCCTGCTCAGACCCACTCCTTAGGACCTAGGTATAGGCACGACCCACTAAACATGACTGTCACTAGTGAAACCTACTCAGGTTGCTTTAGGAAATCGGCAAGGCAAGTGAACATCTTTTGAGAGGCTTGGATATTACTCCAACAACCAACAACCCAATAACAAAAGTAACACAACCTAGTTAAAAATGGAGAAAGGACAATATCTATGTGAGAAGTTGTTCAATCTCACTAATTGTTCAGGATACAAAAGTAAAACCACAATAAAATACCATCTAACATCTGTGAGAACTCGGCCCTCATCTGATTACATTATCCCCCAGCACCCAAACTCGATAGACTAATGTAGAGATGAAATGGACACATCAGAATCCTTTCATATGGCTGGTAAATATAAAATTCATACTCACTATGGAAAATAGTTTGCACATCCCACCACAAAAAGGTTTTCCAAGGCCAAGAGTGGTGAACATATGTGAAAGTGATGAATAAATGAAGCTAAATAAAATATTCATCACCTCAATTCTTCAACACTTTTGTAATCAGAATATTCAAAAATTACTTTTAGAGAACTTTCAGGCATACAGTACTCATTTCCACCCCTACAACACAAGTATGGCAGCGCACTTGTGACCCAGCATTTTAGGGGCAGAGGTAGGTTAATCTCGGGAGCTTGTGAGCCCCAGCCTAGCCACCTGGGATAGCAAGAGAGCCTGTCACACTCACAAAGGAAATGAAAACAAGAGACAGACATTGTATTTTGGTCCTTCATTCCTTGAAGGATGGTACCTTGGTCTCTTAAGAGGATAGGCTATCTTGACCAGCACAGTTTCTAGAGATAGAGGAGCTGAGATGTGAAAGATCAGAGCCCTACCCTTCAGAAATCTTTGAATGTCATAATGAGAAGTCTTGCGCTAATGTGACGGACAATAGGTTCCCAAAAAAGTCTTGGACTAGAAGGCAAACACAAATTGCAACTACAGAGAAGAACTATGATTAATCTTATCTAATGGATTAAATAGGTACATGACGTGCTGGACCATAAAGATCAAGACCTGTGGGATCTTGAAACCAAGGTTGCCACCCTTCAAGGGCAGATCCTTGTATAAACCTCTATAATAAGGTACAGAGGTGGGAGCCGAGGCTGTAGCTCAGCGAGCGAGTGCCTACCTGGCTCACATGCACAAGGTCAGACGAAAGATGGAGGAAGATGGTCTATAAGTATCCATTACTTCCACAGAGCACGGCTCAGCAGCTGAGAACTCATCCAGACAAGAATTTTAAGTGGCACCCAGATGGTGTTACACTTTGGGGTTGGATGGGAGGTAGGACTTTCCTGAAATCTAGTATCCTAATATAGAAACTTAGAATAATTTAGAAGGAAACTCTAAAACAAAAATACAGGTAAGCCAGTAGGGAGACAGGGAAGTCAGATCCTGAATAGCTGCTGATATAATGAATGACACACTTTTTATGGTTTTCAGAAAGAGTGAAAAGGTTTTTAAATTAATGCCAGTTAAATATTCAAATGGCATTTCTTTTAGTTATATTAAGTCACTTTTACCTGCTTGCTCCTATGTATCTATAAGAACTAATAAGAACATTTTTGATGAAGTCTCCTCCCTGGGCCCTTGGTTACACTGATATTTAAAGTGGTTCACTAAGTCATAAGATCCCCGACACAGAAAGACACAACTAGACTGAGGGAAAGCGAAGCTGTGGACAGGAGTTCTTTTAAAGAGGGCACAGCTGTCTGCTGTGAAAGATCACAAAATTATGTCTCTTGGAAACAGGCTCTGTATTCCTTTATTTAAAGAAGAATCAAAAAAATGTGGGAAAGGGATGGAAGGAGGGAGGACTGAGAGGTTTTATAAGGGTTATAATAATCATTAGCCAGCATGTCAAACCCATTCAGAACTCCATTTAGAGAAAATAGATCCAAAGGGGATAACTGTGCTAGATGTGGTTAAATAGGAAAATGGATAAAGTTTATGAAAGGAAACCTCATACAATTACAGAAAATTGGAGGTCACTTCTATATTTTTCTCTCATCACTGACACAAAAGGTAAGATTTTCATTTTCTTATAATGGATCCATTAATACTTTTATTGTAATATTAGAAACATCTTACCTCTGAGGACATCTCAAAGAAGCCAACTTTGAAAAAAAAAAAAAAAGATCAAACAAGAAGCAGAACAAAACTTGAGCAGCAGATGTTCCCTGCTCACTTCTGCCTTTGAGTGCTTTATTTCAGACTGTGGATCACATTTCTGAATCTGATAAACTTACCAAGATAAAATCCTAATGTTAAATTTACGATCTAGGCTAGGGTTGGCAAGCAGAAACTCAAATACTGATTGAAGAGCGTGCAGAGAAAGAGATATGCATTCAATTTATAAGAAATGCACATGCCCGTGGGAAGGAAAGCATCCCAGATGGTGATTAAAGGGAGAGTGCTAATAGGTCTGCTCTCCCCTTGACGGCTGCCACTGATGTCGATCAGCTTTACTTGGCTACACACAGGGGAACAAGCTTCAGCACTATAGCAGCGCCTTGCGCAACACATCTTGGCTGAAACGAACTCAATCTCACACAGCCCTGTAACTTAGAACACTATCCTTGCAGCCCAGCCATCAACTGCCAACCAATCACACTCCAAGGATGCCACAAAATGACCCCAAAGGCAACAATGGTTTCTGATGTCCTGAGCTGATGAAAAAGTAAGATTATGAGTGCCTTTATATAACTATGCTACAGAGAAAATAAACATTTGTGGAGAGTATGATAAGAAGATAAGCAGCAGCCTGATGCCACTCGAGCTGCTTCTAAGAACTCCACAGAGGAAAGGGAAAAGAAGATGCTAAGATGAAGTTGCATAAAAGTCAAGGGGACAAGGACCCAAGTCTGATCAACTCTGATGACTTCACAGAAAGCTGCCTAACTGCGGGGTTTACGTGATGGTTCCCTAACCACCTAAGAAAGCCACCCAACTGTCTGATATTGACACTAATTGAGGAAAAACAAATCATTGTGCAAGTGACAGTGAGCTTGTGAATGACAGCTTACAGGATTACAGGCAGGAACGTGATCAAGGAGAGGCAGTAAGGCCTGCCAGATAGTTCACAGATTGCTGCCAACTCCAAAAACCTGAGTTCAAATCCAGAACTCACATGAGAGAAGGTGAGAGCTAACGTCCACAAGCTGTCCTCCGGTGTTCACCCTGTTGCCCTGGAGTCTGCATACCAATGAAATAAGCATGCATGCATGCATATTCCACATAGTAAAAATACATCACAAGAAATGACATAAAAGTCTCCCTATGCACAACTGTGCTGTCCAGAGAGCAGGCACTAGCCATGCTCAACAGGTAAAACGTGGAAGTCTGGAGTCCACCAGGCTTGTGAAGGCTCACAGTAAGGGGTAAAACATTTCAGTATTATCTCATCAGATGTTTAAATGACAGTTTAACAAATCCAGCTATATCAAAAATTACTTCACTTGTTTCATTTTACTTTTAATATGTTATAAAAGACTCATTAAGTGTTATATAAAATGTGGCTTGGGCACATTTCTGTTGGACAGCCCTGGCCTAGACACTCAGCATGCAGATATTAGCTATAACACACACTTATAACAACACACTCTGTAACCTGTATTCCAGGTTGTACTCCAAAATGGATGAAGTGAACTTTACATGACTGTGCAAGGGTTTTGTGTATTTCTCAGATCTGTGTGAGGACTAGCGAGGGTCAGGCAGGGAAAGAGAACACCGCCTTAATTTGTATATTCATCTCAGCACGGCATATGACCCTAATCACTTCCTTTCAGGTAAAAAGACATGAGCCAATTCCACATGGAATAGCAGTCAAAAGCATTCTGAGACCTGGAAATTAATTTAAAACTAGGCCTAGGAAAGAAAAAAAATCCTTCCCCCAGAAAATATTAATGAAGACCATGACTTTGTGGCCATTCCCCTTTCTCAAGAATACATATCATAAAATTTACCCTGGCAACTGTTTTAAGTGTGGAGGAGTCTAAGGCATATCCACATTGTTGTAGGAAAGCTATTTTAATGTTCATCAAATTGTTAGCTAAAATAAAATTTTGAGTAATAGACTAAAGAGATGGGTCAGCGGGTAAGAGCGCTTACTGCTCCTCCAAAAACCTGGGTTGGGTTCCCAGCACCCATGTCAGGCAGTTCACAACCGCCCATAACTTCAGCTCCAGAGATCCAACTCCCTCATCTATACTCCATAGATACCTGCACATGTGAATATACATACCACACACACACACACACACACACACTTACACACTAATAATTTTAAAAATAAATCTTTAAAAAATAATTTAAGTGCTCTAAAACTATACACCACCTTCAATGTTCATTCATGCTAAATCTGTACAAATATATATAGTATAGATATATCTGTGTCATTGTTTGTAACTTACTACATATTAGTTCATAATTTGCTTTCTTTATTTCATAAACTTATGTGTATGTACATACATGTGCGCCTATGTGTGTATATGTATGTGTATATGTGCCTATGAACACCTATGTGTGTATGTATGTGTATCTGTGTATGTATATGTGTATTTGTGTATATGTGTGTGCCTGTGTGTGTGTTTGTGCAAGCACACACACAGGAATTCATGTGTGTGAATCCTGGGAAACACACACATGCCGTGGAAGAGGTCGGAGGACAACCTTGGGGTCAGGCTAAATTCCACCCTCACCTTGAGATGGAGCCTCTTTGCTGCTCTCCTCTATGTATACCAGGCTAGTTGTCTCATGGGGGTTTAAGGATTCTCCCATCTCACTCTCCATCTATCTGACTTTAGGTGAGTTCTGGGGATTAAACTTAGGTGCTCAGGCTTCTGCAGCCAGGGACCCACCCTCAGCGCCAGCTCTCTGGCCTTGATCTCTTCAATTACACAAAGTAGTCTGTACCAGTTACAGTTTTCAAACTTATAAAATAATTGTGTTAGGTGTTGTATACCAGAGTAACCATAGGCATGTCCTAACTGTGAGAAGCTGGCAATTGAGACTAAAACAACTGTCGAGTGTGTTTCCCACAGTGAACTTCTTAGCTAAGTTTCAAGAGGAGAATTCCATTGTGAAAACACACAATCCACATTTTCTTTTTACTGTCATTTTTTTTAAACCCTCATTCATGCCTAAATAACTGAGTGTAAATTTCCATGCCCCGTTTTTTCTCGTTTACCTGTTGTCCTGCCTTTGGAAGGAACTTTTGACAGTGACTTTCCCAGAGCCTTTGACAGTGACTTGGAAAACTGGGCCAGCTACAGCCTCTCACGCCCAACTGCACCTTTCCTGGCTTCTGGACCTTGTTTCTGTCTCAGTGGCATGAAGCGCCCGGGGGGCGGGGGGGAGAGGAATCCCTCGCACATTCATTCGTGTTGGCACCAAACCTGCAGTCACTTAAAAGCCACGCACCAAAAAGCTCTTAGATTTCCACATGACTTAGGATGGTTTTTTTTTATGTCAGTGCCATACAAATAAACAGAGTGGAAGGAAGTTTAAGTGCAGGAAAAAGTAACAAATAGCAAACTCCAAACCAAAATTATGCCTAATAGAGCCGCTGTTTGGCAAAAGAGAAAAATTGGGCAACTCCCTTTCTGAAACACTAATGATTATCAGCCATTACACCACACACGTTACCTGACACGCTCAGATCAGTAAACATTTCCTTCTGTGCAACAGAGGCTTGGTGTTCAAACGCAGAAAAAGAAATCCCAGCACACACAAAGAACACCCAAAAGCAAGCCAAACCAGAGGTAGAGGCTAATCGCCCCTAATTCACCCTCCCAATAAGTCTTGCTTTGACCAGCAAATGTATGTGAGACTCTTCTAGCTTGAAGAGAGCTGACTTCCCAAAGCTTTCCTGGTGAGTGTGATGGGTATGGGCATTCCACAATGGCACAGACACCAAATTTCAACAGACAGTAACAAGTTGGCCAAAGCCTTCTTCCTCTACTACTCAAGTTTCAGCACAGCACCAGGCACTGGGGGACTGTCTGAGAGAGCTTGTTCCTGAAAGCTGAACGCACGGCAAACCCGAGACAGTTATGAACAAATTCACCAACACATGCCTATGGACAAACATGTCATATGCACCTCCTTTTCCACAAGCCCAACCATGCTAAGGAAAATCTGGGCATCTAATTCCCACCTTGCGATGATTACAGAAAACATTCATGATGTTGTAACATGTTTGATATCTGGGTGACACCAACAACTTCTCAGAGTCTCAGTTCTTCACCCAGACTAACGCCACATGCTCCAGAAGATGGTCATCCCAGAAGGAAGCCCTGCAGCCACCCAGAAGAGCAGTCGGGATGAGCACTGTGAGCCTCCCCACCTCCCAGCCTCTGGGAACAAGCAGGCGATACGTACTGCTCTGGACCTCTACCCTGGATTCCAAGCTGGATTCCAGTCATCTTGCTCTCCACAACAAGATTAGGAAGCAGGCCAGGACCAGCCACATTAACTGAATACCTAATGGAAATGAAAATGCAAGGCCCTTGGTGCAACAAACACTAAGAATTCAGATAGCTACTGAGGTGCATTGAGCCAATGACTAGGTAAGCCACACGAAGCCACCCTGAACCAGTGTAAGAGGCAAACTTACATACCGGTGGGTATGAAACAAGCGTGTGGCAAGTATGCAGCAAGTCTTACCATCCCAGACACAGCGGTGACACTAGTCATTTTAAATAAGTCCTGACAAAAGTCACTAGAGAAATTCTCTTCAGACCACATTTGTAGATGAGTAAGATTTTAGTAACAATAAAAATACAGAATGTAGATAGAATTCAGTGGTAAAATGCTTGCACAGCACACACGGCCTTAGGTTCAACACCCCACTTACAGCATTTGGAATGTAATACAATGTAATATGTAATACGTTGTGGTATTAGTAATGCTAACAGAAAGAGACTAGACCCAGATTTCTTCACTGCTCCAAAGAGATACCGTGCATTTCTCATCTTCTGTGATCTGCACAGACCAAAATCAATGGACCATGGGAAACCTAACACAGGTAGATGCTTGAAAAGTGTTTGAAAGCTGGGCACAGCAGCACATGCCTTCAATGCCAGCACTCAAGATGTAAAGGCAGGAAAATCACTGTGAATGTGAGGCCAGCCTGGTCTACAGAGTGAGTTTAAGGATACTGTCTCAAAAGAGAGAGAAAGCAAGAGAGAGATTGAGAGAGCTAGAGGGAGAGCAAGAGAGAGATTGAGAGAGCTAGAGGGAAAGCAAGAGAGAGAGACAGTGAAAGAGAATGAAAGTGAACAAGAGTGAGAGAGCAAGAGAGTGAGGGTAAGAGAGAGAGAGAGAGAAAGAATAGAAAAGCATTTGAACAATGGGCCTATAGTCACCGGATATATTAGTCACGCTAGCCCTAGGCCACAGCCCTAGGCCATGAGGGATAAATGGGCCAGTGATCCCAACTGTCTACAAGCCAACTGCCAAGGGTATAAGTAAACACATCCTAGGCCATTCTGTGTCCAGATGAGCCAACAGACACCTGAGTGAGTCTAACCAACATCAGGTGAGGATGGCCCCAGTCTAATGGACCAGCTGATGCTCAGAGTCAGGAACAATCAGTGGAGAGCAGCTACTGGTGCATGCACTAAGGGCTGGGATGCTCTGCTGTATAGTAAAGCTGCTAAATGCTATAGGTAGCATTTTAGCTCAGTAGGAAAGAGAACATGTTATGCAATAAGCTGGAGCTGAGCAACTTAGCTCACCATTTTTGGCAGGGAGATTAGATTCTCACTAAATTGAATAATAGAGTCCAGATGGACTTAAGAGCATATAAAGAATGAGGGAGTGTAAATGAAAAATAGGTTCTAAGTTGATACCTCTGCACTCCTGACATTTAGAAGGCTGTCCTAAGCAGAAGAACTTAAATACAAAAAAAAAAAAAAAAAGATTCCTACTGTTAAAATATTTTTAAGAATTTTACATGTTAAAAGACATTAAAATAAAGTAAAAAGCAAATGAAAATTTTGTAAAACTTTTAAGCATATGATTACATGAAAGAATAACTTTTTATACAGACTGCAAGGAAGATTAACATACAAAGTATTTTATGCATGATAAGGCCATCATAAAAATTACTACTAATGTGTTCCACAGAAGGGAAACATGAACAGCTTGATAGAATAATGAACAAAAGGCATGTGTGATGTAAATCACACACAGAATACAAATGACCAAGTAAAACCAGAAAATGCTGAGCTACAATGGTAAGCAAGGGAAGATAGCATATCAGTTAAAAATTACAGAGATCCAAACAAGTGGGAAGACTTTGAACACAGGCGTTTGTGGCTGGGAATATGACTTTGTGGGAGAGTACTTAGCTACCATACACAAGGGCCTAGACTCTATTCCCAGCACCGTGTCAAGAAAAAGAAGAAAGGGAGAGAAGGGAGAGAAAGGAGTCAGGAGAGAGAAAGGGCCAGGTAGTAAGAAAAGCTTCTATCTGATGGTAGAACTACCATTTAATATAGTATTTCTGCAAATCAGTGAGTGCACGTGTGAGTGTGCGTATGTGAGCGTGTGTGTGTGTGTGTGTGTGTGTGTGTGTGTGTGTGTGTGTGTGTGTAATGTTTTGGAGCAAATTTTTTGGACGTGAAACACTCAGAAGTCAGCCACCTGGGTATACAATCCCCACACCCCTTCTTTTTTGTACCTTCTCTGCAACCAAACAAATTCTGGGGGCAGGCTGGCTTAAAGGACTTTGGGAAATACCCCTAAGGACACAGGGTTTTCATCATTCCTAGTTAAGCTCTCAATTTGTGAGGATGACAGATAGCAAAGTTTCAACGGGATGAAATATTACTGAAACTTCCTTTGCCTTAGTGCCACCGTGTTTGAGGTGGTATAATGAATTAGTCACATGAACAAGAGCATTCACAAGCCGTTAAAATGTGTTGAGCACCACTCACGCGATTTATGTGCGTATACATTTACATAGACACAGGTCCATAGGTGATGGGCTATGTATGCCATTATTCTGTAAATGAAGAAAGTGCGGCTTAGAGAAGGAAGTTTCACCTTCTTTTTGATTGTTTCGAGTAATTTGCCAGAGATCACACAGTTAGCAAGAAGCAAATGAATGGCTTAGCTCACGGGCAGGATGACCAGGCAGAGTTCTTGATTCGAATATTCTAATAAATCAGAGATCCACTCCCAAGCCCTGTGATGGTTAAAGTTCAGTGCCAGCTTGGATGGATTTAGAAACACTCAGGGGACACATCTAGGTGTGTCCAGAAGGTGTCTCTCTCTCTCTCTTTCTCTCTCTCAGAAGACCCACTCTCAGTGTAAACAGATCATTTCATGTGCTGAAGTCCTAGATTGCACAAAAAGCGGAAAGCAAGGAAGCGAGCTGAACACCCGCCTTCATCTCCCTCAGCTTCCCGAATGCTGGGCAGTGTGCCTACTGGGCCTCACACTTGGTTTCCATGGCTTCCAAGTAGACAGGTCAGGAGACGACTTTCTGGGTTCTCTCTTTTCACTATGGATTCTTGGGATCAAACTCAAGCCATGAGGACCAGCGGCAAGCATTTTTACCAAATGGGCCAACTTCGGGTCTCTGAGGGATATGTGTTTTAAGAGGGAAAAAAATACCTTCTATTAAAAAAAAAAA
>NW_026586173.1:12568313-12648196 GCF_907164565.1 Psammomys obesus
ATATGTGTTTTAAGAGGGAAAAAAATACCTTCTATTAAAAAAAAAAAAAGCACTCAATAATTCTGAAAACAGGATATGAAGAAAATCAAAACTCATCATGCTTCTGTCCCATCTATATGGAGGCATTTCAGTGGAAAGCTGGTTCACAGTTAAGTACAGCACACCCAGCCTCATTAAATTAGAAGCAGAAAAAATTTTCTCTGCCAAGAACTTATATCTGTCCAACCTTCCTAGGTATTCAGTTTGCCTGAGTCCTCCAATTATGCCATTTAGAAGAAAAAGATTTCCATTTCTCAACACCTTCTGAACATGCTAGAATAACATGTGCATAAAAGAGTTTTCTGTTGCTTTCTTCTTTGTAATGATGCCTTCATCAAAAAACGGTTTCAGGAAATTTGTCTTCATAAGTGACAAGAGAACATTCATTCATAAAACAAATATCAACTCAGTGTGCGGAGACACAAATTCCATTCTGAACACAGTGGCAGGAAAACACTAATTTAAGAAAAATGTTCATTTTGCCTCTATATTCATAAAAGAAAATCATCACTGTGACCTTAAACAGTGACAGCTGAGCATCACCCAGACAGGTTCCTAGTTCTGAACGCTGCATGGTACAATATCAACCTAGTAGGGAAGAGGTGCCCCTGGTATAGTGTCATGCCTGTTAAGGGGTAATCAACCCCTTCTCATTAGACTCTGTGTTCCACAGAAAGAAGTTGATGCCTGGTACTATAAACCTGGTTAAAAGCCCATCGCTAAGGAGTTCATAGGTCCCAGAGTATAACATACTATTGTTATTTTAATAAACTGTCATGTTGTCAAATTATCTTTAATATTTGTTTATACCCATAGATCTGGGATGCACTAAACCTTCGTCAGAGAGGCTTCTCTTTGCAGTAAGCAGCAGCTCATAACTGGCCAAAAGGCTGTGAGTTCTTAGCTCCAAATGGGACATCTTTCTTAATCCACCACTTTGTCCTGCTCAACAAGGCTCAGAGTATATCTTTGAAGAGAAAGTGGAAATAATGTATGAAATGCTGTGTTCTGGACATTCTATGGC
The DNA here is from genome assembly GCF_907164565.1 of Psammomys obesus. Taxonomy (NCBI): domain Eukaryota; kingdom Metazoa; phylum Chordata; class Mammalia; order Rodentia; family Muridae; genus Psammomys; species Psammomys obesus. Next base: position 12,569,377 of record NW_026586173.1, read on the forward strand.
TCTTGCACTCGTGAACCCACAGCAGTTATGGTTTCCTACACAAGTCCTGACCAAGAACAAACCAGCCAAAACTCCAGCATGAACGGGGAGGGCTTTTAAGGCCCCATTCCTAACTGAGGAGCTGCGGTTAACATCTGCTGGGGAAAGGAGAGTCATTCTGCTCCGGGCATGGGGCTACGATTAAGTTACCCATGGGCACTGTACGGCACCAGAGCCATGTACATACGAGCAGCAGTAAGTACACTTAATGGGTTACTTAGGAAAAAAGAAGGAAGGTGTGAAGTTAAGAGGGAGCTATGTTGATGGGGCTGCAGGGGAGCCAGAGGGAGAAACAGAAGGCAGACGTGATCATACTTCATTATATCGTGTATGTGAGTATCAAAGACTAATTCGTAAACAGTGAGATTTTTTCCTTTCATCAACTGTGGTTCATCTGTGCTGCAGAACCCCCGTGACCACTGCAAAGAGGCCGACTTCTGCACCCGAGCGGGGCTGTCTCCAGCACAGACAGTGAGGGAGAAGATAGGTGTGGCGGGATGTTCTTCACGGGTTCTTCTGGCCTCACAAATCATCTCATTACACATGCTTTCTCTATGAAAGTTTCTGGGAAAAGGCCAAGCAGATAAGAGTGGTTCCACAGAGAACAACATGGGAGATTTTGCATTAGGAGTGGCTGCAATTTTCTTCAGAAACATATATTTGTGTTAATAATAATCATTAAAAATTAAGTTAAAGAAATTAGACTTTTATGCCCAAGAAATTAAATGTACAATCAGCATCTCAGAGTAATTTAGCATGAACACATATAATAAAATTGAATGGCAAGGAACATAAAAATTGAGGCAAATCCCAGACAGCATTTTCTCCCTTCAAAAACTGTTCATTTTTATCCTTTAAAGAATGAAAGTTCAAAATACACATCTAAGCAAAAAAAAAAAAAAAAAAAAATCATCTAATACCTATTATTTTAAATGTAAAAAACCCAACCTTGAAGCTAGGCAGAGAAAGAATTATGAGCCCAGCACTCAAACGCACCAGAAGATGTAAGTCCAACCACGAATTACAGAGAAACTATCAAATGAAGCTTCCCCATCAGCCACTGCACAGTCCTGTGTGAAGCATAGTTTCAGATCAAAGTGTTGTTGTAGATATGGCAAGATGCTCAAAGAGAAACAGACAAATGGCCAAAGACTGTGAGAGCAGAGGAGAAGGGAGAGTGAGGGAACTAACAACAAAACCTAAATAAGGGCAGGCTGGCAAGCAAAGCCCATAGCCTGCTGGTAACACTTCCCACAGTTTTCCAAAAGGCCACCACTGGGGAAAACTAGGGCCGTGACACATGAATACGTCACATTACATGCCATAAGTGCACAGGCATATGCAGTTACTGGAGCTTTCTAAAACCTCCATTTTAAACTACAGACCGTAAATACCGCCATGCTATTCTTTAAACAAAGTAGTGACACTGTGCAGAAACCCAGGAATACGGAATGTGGCCACAGTCTTTATCACAGCCGTACAAATACTGCGAGTACATGGTAGTTTCTTGGGAAAAAAAGAGAATAAAAGTGATAATTGTGGGTTACACCAAAACCATAACAACAATCCTAATCACGCTACAGAGCATATCTTAGCACGCTGCTGCTTGACTCGACGTGGGGAAGAAACACATCTAATAACAGGTTATTGCACTGACGTGACACTGACCTGCTTGTACGTCCCGTCCAGCAGAGTGTCCAGGTGTTGGAGTGGGGCAGGTGTCTTATCTCTGAATCTTGTTAGAAGCCGACGCTGGATGGCCCGAAATTGGACAGCTCTTTCAGATAAAAGCTCTTCTAATTTTTCCCCGTTTATCCGCAGCTATAAGGAATAATTTCTTACATTGGGGTTAAGTAGCTATGATAAAGCATGTTTAAATTAAAAACACAAGCAATGCATTAAAAGTTTGTGAAAGAGTCGGACAGATTTACAGAGTATTGGGAAAGAGGACTACATGGCATTTGCTACGTGACTACAAAGACAACAGGAAAACAGATAAGTAAAAACTGAGCAAATATGCTACAATGTCATAAGGGAAAAACTGGTTATCTTTAACATGTTTCATGAAAAATGTTTGTGTGGAAAAATTTTAATTTCTTTTGTTCATTACAATTAACCAAATAGCAAAGACAACAAAGGTTTAGACACAGAAGCACTAGAACTGAGTTCATATTTATCATCTCAGCTTCTATTGTTTGAAACAAAAGCCACTGACACACAGCACAAACATATACAAACACACGCAGAGGCAAACTGATAAATTACTAATAAAAAGAGGCAAACGCAGGGCTGGCGAGAAGTCTGGGTGGGCAAGGCACTTATTTCATGAGCACCGGACCAGCATTTGAGTCCTCAGAACCCTGTAAAAAGCAGGCCAATGTGGTGGCATCCAGTAGCCCCAGCCCAGAGACAGACACAGGCCTCCCTGGAGCACGCTGGCTATCTAGAATAGCAAGAACTTGTGAGCTGTGAGATCAGGGAAAGACTGTGCCCGAATAACTGAAGTGGAGACAATCAAGGAAGATAACAAATGCACCTTTCGTTCTCCAGCACACTAGCACACCCACAGAGGCAACCCTGTCTTTATTACTCCTCTATCGCTGTCATAGAACCCTGCGCCCAAGGCAACTTATAAAAGACACTGATTAACTGAACTTCCTGTGCCGGAACTTTGGAGTCCATGACAAGGGAGGGAGGCATGGCCTCACAACAGCTGAGAGCGCGGTGGGGATGGCAGCAGCTTCTGAAACATCAGCACAGCCTGCGACACACCCCAACGAGGCCACACACCCTGCTCCTCCCCAAACAGCTCACCCGACTGGGGGCCCAAACTTATGAGCCGATGAGGGCCATTCTCGGTCAAACCAGCACACATGCAAATTAGCATATAAATACGAATGTACGTTACATAAACACACATCTACGAAATTAATTCTGCATGATTAAACACTGTAAGCAAAGTGATAAGACAAATAGCAAGTTGCAAAACGTAACAGTTAATATCTATAGCCATGACAAAAATTATGCCATTGGCATGTACATGCCAATGTAAAAAAGGCCAACAGAAATCAGTAAGAAAAGTCTGTAAGAAAAAAAGATAAAAGTGAGAAAATTTAGCAAAAAAAAAAAAAAATCTTAATGACAGCTTTATTTATTTATTTATTTTGTGCAAAAGAACCTCATCATGTGGCCCCCCAAAATGCTTGTGCCTGAGCCTCCATGTACCTGAAGTACAAGTGTAAGTGTACCACAGAGCCCCACCCACTTAAACAGCATAGCTCTTAAACAACAGCCTTTGATCTAACAATCTCACTGGTAAGAATTTCCCCAAGAGATAATGCTCGCAAAATATTATACAAATGGAAGGGTACTCATAGCAACACTATATCACTATTATGCTAGATATTAACAAACAAATGCCCATCACAAAGAAATTTTATTAAGTACAGAGGATTACTGTGCAAGGCATGCGTTGATATTCAGTACTCTCTAGTGCTATATTAATAAAAGAAATTAAAGCCACAAAATAGACGGTTACCAGGTGATGCTGTCCACACGTGTTTCTAAGTAAAGCAGAGTATTAGCGAGGTTCGACGACTTTATCTCTAGAAAGATTCCTAACAGCAATGGTGGCCCCCAACGAGTGGACTGGCAGGCTAAGGGATGAGAATCGGCACCCTGTTTCCTAACAGTGAGATATAATGTCAACAACAACAACAATCCAGCCTACGTCTCTCAAGGAAAAAATACCTTTCATTATCAAAAATTAAGTGGCAGGACTGAAAAATTACAATGTCAGTCGACATGCCAACATAGAAAAGAAAAAAAGTGCCATGGGGCCCCACCAATTGACAACTAATGTCTGCCAAGAGAGTTGGTCTCTCTAAGCTCTGAGCCCCCTAATTCATTACCTGATACAACTGGTCAGCACTGAAACCACACCTACACGAACAACAAAAGCAGACTCAACAGTTTACATACGCGTGTGTGATATATCCACACACGTGTGTACACATATATACATATATGTATCGCAATGATAACCAAAGAAAATGAATCTACCCCTTTAAGATAGGGGGACATGGGAGAAATTGGAGTGAAGGGACATGAGAGGGGCTAGAGGGTAGAAAGAGAAAGATGGAAATAATATCATTAAGCATTCAAATTAAAATATATTTAACCATTGCCAGGATAGGGGAGCTGGGAGCCAACGTTGAGGAGAAAGGCAGCATACAGGTGAAATAAGAAAAGGGGCGCTCCTAGAGAAGGGGAGGGAAGCAAACACAGAAGAAGGAGGGGAGGGCGAAGGGAAATAGGATTCAAGTGACCTGACGGGAAAGGAGAAAAGAGAAACTTTGGGAAAGGAAGGAGGTAAACACAGAAGAAACAGGAGGTGGATGAAATGATAATAAGGATGTGTGAAAAGCCACAGGAACCATGCTACTAACTATTTACAGGGGGAAAAAGCTATAATATACATAGCTCCATAAATCAATATACATATATAGGTTTAATGGTTCTTTCTAATGTAGGCTGCTGCTACTCCTACCAAGAGCTAAAAACCACCTAAGAAGAACCCCAGTACCATACACAAGAAGCCTTCTTTTGAGTTGCTGGCCGAGGCCAGCAAAGAGATTCTCAAAACATGCAGCCTATTGCTGCTGCCCTTGGTTATCCACAGAGGGGGAAGGTAAGTCCCTACTGCTGAAGACAACATTCACTTCTGGAACAGGTCCCAGAAACCCCTGACCTGGAAGTGAAAGTCTTCTCCCTGAGAACTAGCGTCCATGGTATCAGAAAGCACCATACAGGCTTCCAAAGGCGGGAGGCAACCAACAGCCCTAACCATGAACTACACATACAACCATCACGACATGATAACCCAAAGAGTGCAGACGTGGCATGTATAGCTTGGTGGTAACCAAAGGCTTTCTAATAGAGCTTAAGATCCATTTGACAAACAGGAGACATTGCCTGGTACTGGAAACCTAGCTGACTACTCAGTGCTCCTGAAGTCTGGTTACTGGAGGAGAACCTACTTCCATTAATTTACTAAAACAACACAATCCCTAACAACAATCTATTAACGCTCTCCTTATACCCACAGATAAGGTTTCCCTTCTGAGGGAAATTTCTCTTTGCAACAGAAGGGTCCTCCTTCTTGCTTAGCTTCTTTAGGTGTACAGATTTTAGTATGATTATCCTATATTATATGTCTAATATCCACTTATAAGTGAGTATATTCCTTGTGTGTCTTTCTGCTTCTAGGATACCTCACTCAGGATGATCTTTTCTAGTTCCCACCATTTGCCTGCAAATTTCATGATTTCCTTGTTTTTTATCACTGAGTAATAATATTCCATTGTGTAGATGTACCACAATTTCTGTATTCATTCCTCAAACGGGATAGACCTCGGAAGATGGAGAAAACAGGAAACAGGACAGAAGCATACCACAAAGGGCCTCTTAAAGACTCTTCCCAGCAGGGTATTAAGGCAGAAACTCATAGCCAAACTTTGGGCAGAGTGCAGGAAATCTTATGAAAGAAGGGGGAGATAGTAAGACCTGGAGGGGACTGGAGCTCCACAAGGAGGGCAACAGAACCAAAAATCTGGGCCCAGGGGTCTTTTCTGAGACTGATAGTACAACCTAGGACCATTCATGGAAATAACCTAGAACCCCTGCTCAGATGTAGCCCATATCCAAGTGGGTTTCCCTAGTAAGGGGAACAGGGACTGTCTCTGTAACATGAACTCAGTGGCTGGCTCTTTGATCACCTCCCCCTGAGGGGGGGGGGAAGCCTTACCAGCCCACAGAGGAGAACAATGCAGCCAGTCATGAGGAGACCTGATAGACTAGGGTCAGATGGAAAGGGAGGAGGACCTCCCCTATCAGTGGACTGGGAGAGGGAGGGTGGGGTTGGGAGGGGCTTACGGAGGGGCCCACAGCTGGGATACAAAGTGAATAAATTGTAATAAGTTAAAAAAAATAAAGGGGAAAAAAAGAAAAAACTTGTCAGCGCCAGAGGATCAGGAAGGTTGCTGTGAGTGTGTTCTCCTAGTAGTAACAGATACTACATCCACAAAGTCTCACCAACATGGACTGCCCAAACATGAGCTGAACAAGGACAACACCAGTGGACGCACCAAAGCGATTGCGGAACAGTCCACAGAGGCCTCGGCCCTACACCAAGAACTACACGCAACCGAGGAGAGCTGCAAACAGGAGAGATGCTCTTCTCTAGGGACAACCACCTGGTTGCCCAGTGCCAGTCAAACATGAAAACATAAGTGCAAGCAGCATCATATGGACTCATCAGCTTTTATTTAGGGATACATATGTGTGTGTGTGTGTGTGTATATATATATATATATATATATATATCCATAATAACAAGAGTTCTTTTTAAAAAGAGGCAGTAAATTTGAAGGAGAGTGGAGAAGGGCATATGGGAGACTTGAAGGAGTAAAGAAAGAGAAATGTAATCAAATTATAGTCTCAAAAGTAAAAAAATTAAAAGAATACATGGGCAGCATAAAAAGTAACAAAATAAATTTTAATAACTAAGTTTTTTAAATGAATAAAAGGTGCTGGAAATATAGCTCAATTGTACTTCCCCATGTGCCGGAGGCCCAGGTTTCAATCTCTGAGACCCTGTCCTAAGGACAATGACAGGCCACTTATAACTCCCCTGCCTGTAGTCTGCTTCCGCAATAGTCCCTGAGCCCACGAACACGTGGTCCTAAAAAGACTTCCTTCACGTGCAGGTATCACCTGGGCTGCCGCTTCAATGTGCAGCGGGAACCAGAGATTAAGGGGTTTTTCAATATCTGGTTTTCATAGTTTAGGGAGCTATGGGCTGGCAAGATGACTCTGGGTGAAAGTGTTTGTTGAACAAGCCTGGCGACCTGGCCTCACAGCCCACAGGGAGGAAGTGAGCCAACTCCTGAAAGCCTGCCTCTGACCCCCACATACAGGTGTCTACACTTCTTGCACAGTGCACACCGACAGTAATAATAACAATAATAATCGAATTGCAGCATTTTTATTTATCAATCAGGAGGCCAAAACCCAAGAATTACAATGAATGAAACAGACAGAAATGTCTTCCTTGCTTACATTAAGGAACATAGATTCTAAAAAGCTATCTTGATTAAAAGTTTAAGAAACTATTCATAGCTAAAAACAGACAGTGGCAAGAGGGGGCAAAGGAAGAAAATTCATTTCTCCTGTGTGTGTAACAAATCAAAGTGCCTAAACTCCCTCCCCCAAAGGAAAGAGCCTGGTGTGGAAACACTGGGGAGACCCTATCCAAGAGATCAGGAGGGAAAAGTGTATGGCAAACCTATTAGCCAACAGAATACAGTAATCTCTGTTTTAAATATTAGGAACGTGTAGTTGGTATTGTCTCTCTGTGGACTCTGTTTCATAAGCCACTAGCTTTCTTGGGCCAGTACAGCCAAGCAAAGATTTCTTGAAATATATCCTAACAGAATAAAAAATTAGCTCCGCTCTTTAGCTTCTGGAAACCTATTCTAGAAACAGTACTTGCAAAAAACCATGAAAGGAGCCTGGGCTGTAGCTCAGTGGCGAACACTGGCTCACTGTGCACAAGGCCCTTCCATGGTTCCACTTTCCAACACTCCAAAGGAAAGAAAATTACATACGCATGTATATCCATAATTATTATACTGAAACACTAAAATTCAGAATGTCAATATACGCTCCCAAACTGTCACTTTTGGTGCCACAACCGAGTCAAACACATATTAACCCAGAAAATAACTATCAGCGAGGCGGGGGAGGCATCAATGTGTAAAGTGCTTGCTGTGGACGACTGAGCACCTTAGTTCAAATCTCCCATATAAAAAGTCAAAAACGCTGGAGCGACGGGTGGGGCTGGGATGTAGACAGTCAGAACCTGAGGCCTAGATCACCAACCAGTCTAGCTGAGAGGGTGAGAGACTCTAACAGAAAAAGAAAAGCAGAGAAGACACCTGATGTGAGCCTCGGAAGTGGCTGAAAAACTACTCACTTCTTAAAGAGCAATCACTTTAGGAGCATGAAAAATGGCTCAAAGCTAAAAGTCCTTCCTGCTCTTCAGGGGACCCAGGTTGGGCTCCAGGAACCAAGGTTCACAACTGCCTGTAACCCCAGCTCCAGGAAACCCGGTGCCAGCTTCGGCCTCTAACAGTACCTCCATGCCTGTAACAGGCATACATACCCTAAGGACCACATATGTACACACAAAATAAAATAAAGAATAAATCCTTTTTAAAAATAAGCAGTCACTCTAGTAACCAATGTTAGATATTCAAAATTATTTTTTAAATCCCTATTAAGTCCTGTTCACAGATTCTATTCAGTAAGTGACTTTAATACATACGATGTTCAGAATAATGACAGTCACTGCACAATTCATTCAGAAAACATGAATCTTTCCAAATACCAAATTAATTTTCAAAGGAGGTGGAAATGACACTACTGAGACACTCAAGAGAACCCAACGTAAACTCTGACAGAACTTCCAGGGAAGTGAAAGAACATTCAGAACAACAAAGTCACTGTGGGATCTCATTGCTTTGTACATTTTTCCACTTTTTTTCTTTATTGTTATTATTTATTAAAATTTACTCACTTTGGATCCCAGCTGTAGCCCCCTCCCTCATCTCTTCCTGGTCCCACCCTCTTTCCCTCTTCCCTCCCATGCCCCTCCCCTAGTCCACTGACAGGGGAAGTCCTCCTCTCCTCCTATCTGACCCTAGCCTATCAGGTCTCATTAGAACTATCTGGATTCTCTTTCTCTGTGGCCTACTGAGGCCACCTCGCCAGGGAGAGATGATCAAAGAGCTGACCACTGAGTCCATGTCAGAGACAGCCCCTGCTCCCCTTACTATGGAACTCACATGGAGACTGAGCTGCCCATGAGCTACATCTGAGCAGGGGGCCATGGTCCTCAGTTGATTCATCAGTCTCTGCGGGATTCCCTGAGCCCAGATTTTTTTATTCCGTTGGTCTCCATCTGAAGCTCCTCTCTCCTCCAGGTCTTTCTATCTCCCCCTTCTTCCACAAGATTCTTTGCCTCTGAAAGATTATACCCATTAAGGGTATCGAAGCAGATGCTGAGACTCATAGCCAAACTTTGGGCAGAGTGTGTTGAATCTTATGCTTTGTACTTTAAATGATGTAGCCTTTACTAAACACCCATTATGTGTTTAGAGTATTTTATGTGGTTAGCCCTCATTCCAATGCAGGCAGTCTTCATTCCTCTGCTGTGCTTGTTATAGATGATAAAAAGAAAAAGAAAAAAAATCACCTTATAGTCACATCTCATTTATGTCCTGATTGGTTTATCCAAATGGCTTATGATAAGCTTGAACAGTTTTAACCCTGGGTTATTGAGGTCAAGGGTTAAGTCTACATGTGGGAGAATCCAATCAGCACTGTTCAAAGGCAAGACCACAAGCTTAGCTTCAGTCCACCACCTGCCACCTGTAAATGTCTGCAGCTGATCGGTAACTGGGCAACGCCACCATCCGCATAACAGCGGCCCAGCAGCCACAGCTGACCAGCATGTCCCCAGAACACACAATTCCATAGCATCTCTTGCTATTTGACTCCTGCGTAAAGTGATTATTTGGTTTAATATCATACCTCAAAATGATGATCAATCAACTCAAAATATTCTTGAAGGGGCATGCATCCAGAAAATGAACATGCAAAATCTTTGATTCCTTGTTTTTCAAAATATTCCTGAAGGCGAAGGATGAGTTCATTTGTTATGAGCCAGAGATCTTCAAATTGTTCGCTCTGAATTCGGTATCGTTCTAAGAGAGAAAGATAATGAAGGGAAAGTGCTCATTAATACATGATTACCGGCTGAAACTGGATGAGCCATCCAGCAACATTGGCATGAACACTAACTGAAAAATAAAGACATCTCTTTGGAAATGTAGATGTGATTTCTGCTGGCTTCCTAAAACACATGTCTGCTACTTTGTTGCTGCTTTCTGCATCAACTATATAACAATTTCAGATGTCTTTCCAGGAGAGATGGCCAGAGACTGGCTGAGCACACTCTTCCTCATCATGTGCTTAATAGTAAATAGAATTAGACAACCCTACTGTGGTCCAACACTCCACTTGAACAATAAACAGCCACTGAAAAAGTACAGTGTGGTAGTGCTAGTCTACTTTCTGAAAACTGGTATGAGACAAAGTATATTCTACACAAATCTAGACTAGAGTCATAATCAAAGTACTTTTTTTTCTAATAGTTTCTCAATTTAAAAGGAGATTTATGCTTAATGTTTCCTTAAATTGAAAAGAAAATCATGTTTTCCTTTATTCTCTGAAACTTAAGCACCAAAAGTTCCCATATAGTCTCTGGTGATGATGCTGTGATGACGAGGCCAACAATGACAGTGATGATGATGATGGCAGCAGTAGCAATGACATCTATAAGGCCAGATGCGGAAGGACAGCAGCTATGTGCCAAGTACTGGAGTTGTACCAGTTTCTTGTTAAGAAAAAGAAAACAAAGCACACAGAATTTCAGCCACTCAACCAAGGATCAGGAAACATTAAATGCCACAGTGAGAATTCATACCATATACATTGTTCTTTACCTATTTTAATTTTCCTATTCTTCAGGGCATAGCTTGTTGTTATCTACCCCATAATAGGCCTTGTTTTTTCTACCTTGAACAGAAGGCCAGCACACACCAGGCTCTGTCGCAACCATGCTGTCAGTTAAACTTCAACTGTCTCACAGGGTAACAATGCTATCCACATTTTAACAAAAAAATAAACCCAATCTCCAAGCAGTTTAAATAATTACCAAGGTCATCTAGCCAGTTACGTATGGAAAGAGACTGAAATTCTAATTACTCACACACAAAAACTAGCCTATGATCTTAACTCTATGACAACGTTACATCTATATAAATGTACACAGGCTCAATGTGTCTACTGTTCACCATGCATCTAACCACAGAGCTCTAACCTCCAAGATGATTACATAAGGTCCCTTGAAAAATCTCAGAAATTACAAATGCTATTTGATTCACCATCAACTATTTATACAATATACAATATTATAAGGAAAGAAATATTAAAAGCATTGGCAAGATAAGGATTGTTTTAGCCTTTCTGTTTACAACATGTATAAAGTGGGGTAAAATCACACACACACACACACACACACACACACACGTGAAGTGTTTCTTACGATCTTCCATGGTACCCTAGAAAGACTTTAAGTATTCTACATGGTCACACTTGGTTTTAAGACTTAGTTTTATTAGCAAACTCAGAAAGATAGACCCTTTCAATCCCCCTAGCCATCCTCTTTTTCTGCTATATATAAGGAAAGTAAGGAACACTTCCCTGTTGTTGAGATGCAATATAAGGACAAAAAGAAAGTTAGGCAAGAAAGGCTTATTTTAGCTTACAGTGTCAGATGGGACAGAGTCCCTTAATAGTGAAGAATGTATGGCATGCCTGCAGACACTGGAGGAAGCTGGCTGATCACATTTTTATCCACACAAGAAGGAGGGAGGGAGGGAAGGAGGAAGGGCCAGAGAAAGAGAGAATAAGCAGGAAGTGGGGCAAGGCTCTAAACCCTCAAAGCCTATCCACAATGACGCACTTCCTCCAGTAATGCTTCACCTCCTAAAAGTTCCATAATCTCCCAAGACAGTAGCACCAACCGTGGATCAAGTATTTGAACAAACACAGGCGCCTCTGGGGGCCATCTCACACTTAAACCACCGCGGTAGGAGTAATAATACTGTGTATGCCTGTCACCGTTCACACTGCTAGGTGTGGCTAGGCTACTCTGCAGCTGCCAGGGTTGGTGTGGATGCCGCACCCACTATCTTTAAGAATAACTCTTCTTCAGGCAGCACGGCCACCCTGCCAATGCCTCTTTCAGCTTTTATGATGCAGGTTTCTCACATCTTCTTGGCTTCCTCAGAAAGGCTAGCCAATGACGTCTCTAGCTCCCACCCCACCTGCTTTTGCACCTCAAATAGAAGTAGTCATTGTCCCTCGACTGCTTCAACTCCTGGATTTGTGCATCTACACTGTCGAGAGCCCAGAACGTTCTTCTCTATGGTCATAAGAAGGTCATTGGAGAAGACCTTCCACTCAAGGTGAAAGAGGCTGAGCCAGATCCTTCATCACGGCCAGCTTCTGAGACTTGTGCTCTAATGTGCTCCTTTCCTTTCATGTATATGTACGTATGAAGTATACTTGACAGGCTGGAGATGTAGGTAGGTTGGTAAAGGGCTTGCCCAGCATACACAAGGCCACGAGTTCAATCCCCAGAATTGCATAAAGCAGAAGTGGTAACTCACAGCTGTAACTGTCAAAGATGAAGCAGGAGCAATGAAATGGCTCAGAGGGTGGAACCCTTGCACACAGGCATGACGATCTAAGCTTGGTTCCTAGATCTCACAAGACAGTCACAGAGAGCCAACCCGCAACAGGCGCTCTCTGATCTTAACGTGTCAGCAAGCACGTGTGTGTGCACAGGGGCATGCACACACAGCACAAGAGACGAATGAATTAATTAATGATCAAGTAATGGAAACGCCCTCCAGCCAGTTTTTAAAAAGGACAAATCAGATCAATGAAACCCTCCTTGTGAAGGTGGTCACACAAGACCACCCTTAATTGACAGTGTCAGGAAGTTCCAGGTGAACCATAGCAGCAATGGTGAAAGTAGTATGAAAAGTTAAATTTACCTGGCACCTACAATGCTAGGAGGAAGTTAATGCTACAATGTACTGGGAAGTTAATACAGCTCTTTAAGGAACTATTTCATGTGATTCATGTATTACCTCACTATTATATTGTCATCTTATGGGTTTAAGTTTTTATTGTCATTTTATAGATGATTAATAATTATCAATAGTCATTCAAATAATAAGCTAGAGGTAAATCCTAACCACTGCTCGAAATCTGATGTGCACAATCAGAAGTCTTGGTCCTGAGGCGGAGGGAATGGCGTGTGAGTGCCGGATGAGAGGAGGTAAAGAGAGTCCCCCTGGATGGCAGCGACACTAAACCAGGGTCCAACCATTCACAGGGAAGTTTCTTCCTGAGGCTCAAACCTAAGGCCTCATGCACACATCAGAAAGTTCCTTATCACAAAGTCACATCTCCATTCATCTGTTTACTTTTTATTTTTGAGCTACAGTCAAAAATAGCTGACCTAGAACAAACACTGTAGCCCAAGCTAGACCTAAATTACTGACCCTCTTCCCTCAGCCTCCCAAGAACCTGGGATGAGTGGTCTGAGCCACTAAGGCCAACCTCATACACGGAGATCCACGAGGCTTGGAAAAAGTTTCAGTGTCACGCTGCACAAAGTAGTGAATGCCATAAACACAGCACTCAGAAAGCTGAGGCAGGATGGCCGAAGCCTATGTCGTTCCCGATAAGCTTGGGTTACATAATAAGACCCTATTTCAAACCAAAACAAGACATTTGGACAATATAAATGCAGAGGATTTTAAGATGATGGGTGGTGGGGTTATTATTTGTGTCTTTCCCTCTGCCTGCTTTATGACAAAAGCTTCCCAGAAGAAAATGAATTAGAGAGAAGCAAGGAGGAACTTCCAGTTAAGACATTATAACCAGGTGAGAGACAGCTGTGCTGTATAGAGCAATTACTGCGCCATGATAAAGAAAGCCCTATGTTCTCAGGCCTTATTATCTGAGCTAATGCAAAATCCAGCACCCCTGCAATTGAATAACTTATGCAGTCTTCAGTTTCTCCATGTACACGGAGGGGAAGACAGAGCAGGTCACAAGGTCCTTATAAGTCTGTGTGGCCAGACTTACACAGACACAAGTCATCTTTAGGCTGCTAAATGTGCAAAGATGCCCCTGTGTACAGAAAATGAACAGCCCAAAAGTAAGTAAAATCCCATGTGCCTGGTAGGTACTCCATTGTAACTGTCCCCAAATAACAGAGATATAACAATCAAACACTTAAACATGTTCTATATGCAACTTTATGGTTATTTCTTGATGTCATTTTTTCCCGTTACATGTATCAGCATCCACATGAGCAGAAAGAACAAAACTTTCTGCAACAAAAATACAGAATTGGGATGTAGAAAGGTAAATTATATTCTTAAATTGCCTTTTTTTTTTTCAAAATTAGCAAAAGTCAACAAGAGAAGAAAAACTGAGTCAAGGACCTACAATGTGCAGATCTGGCTAATAAACATTTCCTTAGTGTTCATACTCCAAGTGTGTAATGTTTCACACAAAGACTTTCCACATTCTATGTTTTATAATAAAGAGAAATGCAACTTTCTGTTTAGGAGCTAGGATAAAAGAGCTAGTTTTTAAAATGTGCTCTCAAAATACTAATAATCAAAAGAGTTGCCAAAGTGAACATTCAATTTGTTTATCTCTTTTCTTTTGCATCCTGTAATGGCACTCAGTGGAAATAACCACTTCAGCTTCCAAATAAAATAAATGTGGACAATCAGACTCCAGTAGACTGCCACTCCACTCTCCCAACAGTGGAGAAAATAGTGTATTTAATTAAGCAGACCACGGAATACCACACCAGACCCTACTCATGCCAGATCATCTGAATGTCATCAATACAAATACAGTTTACATTAGATTACAAGCAATGCATGCATATAATTATATAATTTGGAAAACTTTTAAGAGAATAAAGCAGATACGTGCTCTTAAAATTGGAAAAATGATATAAACAATTTCAGTAGATGTAAGTTTAAAATTATAAATACATAACTTTTTCAATATTAATAGAAACTATGAAGGTACCTTTTTATCTACTTTTCAAAATGCTTTTGAAAGCAAAATTTGCATTATAAACAAATTGTCCCCATAGTTGAAGAAGCTGCTAAATATTAACTGGTGAACCACTACCCCCACACCGCTCACTCGCTGGGTATGAAGTAGACATCAGATGAATTCAGCTCAGATCATTATAATCATTAATTTCCCCTAAACTGTTTGGCCTCCCTAAAGGACTGTCACAGAACCCCTACAGTATGAAGGTCCAGGCACTCAGGAAAATTCACTATGTCTAAAACCCTTACACATCTGCCAACATTTGAAGGTATCTCTCCTACTTCCTACATTGGCCTTTACCTAGTCCTGCTTATTCCTCAGGATCTTTACAACATCTCCAATAGAACCTATCTCTTCTGTCTGCATATCAATGATTACTAATTCTCCTTAGCCATCTGTCTCTGCTTTTGTAATCCATGGGTTCTGCTGGGATGTACTGGCCTTATATCTAAACAGTGACTGACATCAAAGGCCTACTCTGCCAAGATGGATTGAAGCAAGACTTGCATGCCCCTTGCTTCAACATACTTAATTAGCAAGTTTAAAGATCACATGTGCTTTCTTCTGCAAAGGGGAAAAAAGCTCGACTCATCTTTGCATGCATGTCTATGATTCTTCTACCATGCCTGAAAGCATGCTAATTACAGTGGGAAAGTGTAGGACTTCCCAACTTAATTTTATTCCATGTGTTCCCCCTGGGGGCAGTTTCTTGATTAATGACTGATGTGGGAGGGCCTGGCCCATGACAGACAGTGCCATCCCTGGAAAGCTGATCCTGAGTATATAATAAATCAAACTGATCACGCCATCAGGAACAAGTCAGTAGCAGCACTCTTCTGTGGCCTCTGTTTCAATTCCAACCTTCAGGATCCTGTCTTGAATTCCTGCCCTACAGTCCTCAGAGATAGAGTATGACCTGAGAGCTATAAACTGTTTCCTTCCTAAAATACTGTTGATCATGACACTTTATCACAATAATAGAAACCTAAACTAAGAAAATGTCAAATATGGATATAAATATAGATGTAGACATAGCTGATAAATAAATTACCTAGAAGACTAAGTAATAGATAGATAATATATTGATTAAATTATAGACAGATTAGATGGTAGGTTGATTAAATGATAGAGACAGAGAGAAAGATGAGTTTTTGGGGGGTGGTGTTTTTGGTTTTGTTTTTTTATTAATTACAATTTATTCACTTTGTATCCGAGCTGCAGCCCCTCCCCTGTCTCCTCCCAACCCCACCCTCCCGCCTTCAGCTCCTCCCATGTCCCTCCCCCAAGCCCACTGATAGGAGAGGTCCTCCTCTCCTTCCATTTGACTCTAGCCTATCAGGTCTCCTCATGACTGGCTGCATTGTCTTCCTCTGTGGCCTGGTAAGGCTGCCACCCCCTTAGGGGGAGGTGATCAAAGAGCCAGCCACTGAGTTCATGTCAGAGACAGTCCCTGTTCCCATTACTAGGGAACCCCCTTAGACACTGAGCTACCATGGGCTACATCTATGCAGGGGTTTTAGGCTATCTCCATGCTGCCCAAGATAAAATATGCCTAAACTCCGAGCATGAGGGAGGCTGAGGCAGAAGACTCATTAGCTCAAACCCAGAATGGATTACATATGGGGGACCTGTCTCAAGAAACATTAAAAAACATAGACATATACATGAAAATTAACTCTAGTTTTTAAGAGTTCTTGAAACCAGCCAGGCATGGTGGCACATGCCCTTAGTCCCAGCACTCAGGGAGACAGAGGCAGGCAGATCACTGTGAGTTCAAGGCCAATCTGTTCTACAAAGTCCTGGATAGCCAAGACTACACAAAGAAACCCTGTCGAAAGAAAGAAAGAAAGAAGGAAGGAAGGAAGGAAGGAAGGAAAGAAAGAAAGAAAGAAAGAAAGAAAGAAAGAAAGAAAGAAAGAAAGAAAGAAAGAAAGAAAATCCAAAATAAGAGTTCTTGAACCCTACCTAGATCACTTTATATGTATCTTAAAACCATTTTAAATTTTTTTAATTTCTTTCAAATCCTCTTCATCCCCAAAATCAAACCTGCATGTCTCTAACATGTAGATTTGAAATAGCCATTATATCTAATGTGACATAAAAGAGCCTTTACACACTGACATTAATGTGGAATTTACTTTAAGCAATTACAATCCAATTTAAAATAAAATGAAATAAAAATACATATTACGTTTATGGAATCTTGGGAGAAATATCTTTTAATTCGTCACTGAGTGCAGTTTCTAAAGCAAGTAGGATGCTGACGAGATTACACTCCTACAATGTCAGCAAAACAGGTTCCCATCCTCGGCGCACAGCTCTTGTCCGTCACACCTAGCCTGTATTGCTTGCACCCTCGGCAAGCTCCTGGTGCGAACAGTGCCCTAAGACACACATCTCAGCAGCAGTAACAGCTCGGCTTTACTTACGGGAAGTTCTGGAGGCCAGGAGAGTCACCCGAGCTCCTCCTAGGAGGCGAAAACCTACTACATTCGCCTGATCTTCGTCTGACTGGTTGGCAAAGTCTGCAGAGAAAGGGGGAAATAATCATCTGCGCAATCACAGAATAAACACTAATGTTTAAAGTAGAAAGCTTAGCTAGGTAAGTTTTACATTATTAATATCTAATATGCACATATGAACCATATTGGCCGATCTGCACAGCAGTTTCCAATTGCTCAAAGGTCTGCCCCACATGAATACTCTGGAATGATTTCATTATCCTTTTTTTTTTTTTTTTTTTGGAGTTGAGTCCAGGTGTGAGGCTGAACATGCACAGGATAAACCTAGGGGAAAACATCGATGTGGAAAGCAAATAAAGGCTCTGGGATTGGAAGATGTCCAATCCAACTTCAGAAGACTGTCACTGGACACGGTGCATGCCAGTGACCCCATGTCTAGGCAGGAAGAACTCTGGTATAAGGCCAGACTTAGCTATGAAGAGACTGTATCCCCAAAAGACAGGAGAGCCTGAGATTAGCAGTAGCCACAAACAAAAAGAAAAGACTGCCAGAATAGATAATTGAGGCAAAACTTGAAGTATTTAAAAGGTTTTTGTTTATATTCACAGCAAAACAAAAACAAATCATCCCTATGGGTTCCAGAGAATTGGCTCCAGAGAATCAATTAAGTTAAATATAGATACTTCCCATGTCATAAAGGTATTGCATCCCAATAACCCCATTATAAATTTAAAATATCATTCAGTCCAAGCACACTCAACACAGCTACCCTTCAAACGTTAGCCTCACTTGCAACTGACTGTGCTCAAACTGTTTATATTCAATGAGTTGAGAAATATCCTATAATACAAAGTCTGGCCCTTAAAAAAGTCAACTTTATACTATATTTCAAACGCTTTTAAGGTATTGCTAACCTTTCACATACCAACTCCACTTTCATATCTTTATGCAAGAAACAGTCATAAATTTGAAATATTTTTTGTAAAAGTATTATCACAAAAATACAATATAAATATCTAAAAATAAAATAAGTTAGATGATTTCATTGTGTACATTTATAATAAAAAACATGCAATAATTAAAGTCACAAATGAAAATATCTCTGGTCTACAAAAATGTTTCTAAACAATATGAAATAAAAATCTCTAGAGAAGGGGTAAATGCTTACAGAATTTACTTTAGATATATTAAGGGAAAGTATAGGAATAGATGTATGCATTTCTGGACAGTGGAATTATTAGCAGCTTCCTTGTTTGGATTTATCTATATTTTTAAACTTTCCATCTATTTGTAATAAAAGTTAAAATAACTTCACATATGACCTAAATTTCTTCCAAAAAAGTAAATAAACAATTAAGAAGAGACATAGATTTAAAGCTATTTCTTTTATATGAGGCCCATTAATCTGTTTATTTTGGTAAAATATATAGATTTGAAATAGCCATTGTATCTAATGCCAACATAAAAGATACACTGATGTCAATGTAAAATTTACATTAAGGAATTACATGATTTCATCATGTTCATAGGATTTAAAATAAAAATACATATTAAATGTATACAATCTTGGGGGAAATACCTGCTAATCTGTCACTGAGAGCTGTTTCTAAAGCAAGTAAAACGCTGACAGGATCACACTTCTACACCATCAACAAAACAGGCTCCACACCAATAGGAAAGTGGGGGCCACTAAGCTTTTAAAAAATGCAGTCTCTGCTGCAACTTACCAAGATAAACTCCCTGGTCGATGACCTGCATTTTTATTCAATCTCTGGTTGGTTATACCAACAAGAGTCCACGTCTCAGGATCCAGTACTTAACCACTATCAACAGCATCAATAAATTTGTTATTGTTCAACATAACAATAACATTTCTAAGTGTTTGTCCATGGACTTTGATGCAAATCAAGGAAATCATGTATGCAAGGTACTGCAAAGGGAGTGGCTCCTTATGCATTTTTTTTACAATCCAACTTTGTTAAAAAAATTGAGATAAGAGGAAGGAAGGAAAAAAAAACAAAAAAATTACTGTGTACACAAGCTCAATTCAAAATTAAGACCTGAACTATTATTTTTTAAAAAAAACACTTCATTTTAGAGATACTTTTTTCCATAACAACATATAAATAAAGGTTTTCAAGTCTGTCTCCTGGCTGGGCGTGGTGATGCAAGCCTTTAATCCCAGCACTCAGGAGGCAGAGGTAGGCAGATCTCTCTGAGTTCTGAGTTCAAGGCCAGCCTACTCTAAATAGTAAGTTTGAGAAAGGGCTAGAGCTACATAGTATATGTGAGCCTGTCTCAAAATAAGAACCAAAATAAATCAATAAAGTCTACTCTTATCGAATAATAAATTGAAAGCATTTTACATAATAACATAACGAAATGACTTACTACAAATTTCTCACATTCTGTGGGAAAGAGTCTAGATTCTAAGCTCTACTTCTCAAACACAAAAGGAAGGACAACACCTCAGAGCGAACAAGGCTAATTTTTAATAAAGTACTTTAAAGGCTATTCAATTCTCAGATATTTTTTCTTTTCATTCCATGTCATTACGAAGAAAGTGGACAGAGCAGAAGAGGAGGCGAAAAGATCCTGAGAGTCCGAGGTAGTAGAGGACTCGAAGGAAGCGGTGCCTTCCAGACACAGCAGGGCTGATGCCCTCATGAGTTCACAGAGACCGTGGCAGCGTGCGCAGGGCCAACACAGGCTCAAGCCAGAGGTGGTCCCAGTGCTGACAGGGGAAGTAGACACGCGCTCCCCACCACAACCAAGAAACTACTCATAACCAGGAACTGCTGACGATGGGAAAATCAATTTTGCCCAAGGACATGTCATTGTGTCATTGGGTATATCAGCTACACTGCAGGGCGAGTTGATGAACACAAAGCAAGCTTTAGGGTGTTTTTTTCGGTGGAGGGAGGCTTCTGTTTCTGTGGTTTTGTGGATTTTTACAGGAGGAAGAAAGTGAGAACATAAAGTTCCATGGTTAGGATGTTGGGGGGGATCAGGAAGAAAGTCGGAGAAGAATAAAATCACGATCAAGATACATTGTTTGAAAAAAAAAATTAAGAAAAAAGGAAGTATGTCTGTTCCAAACCTTGATTACAAGGCTGTTTTATATAATCAAAGCTGCAGTTTCTCTACTCCAGCTTTAAGCTCCTCAAAGGCACAGCTATACAAGGCTTCTCCCTCACCAATAACCCCAACACACTCTTTGGTGCTCAAGCCCACAGCAGCGATGCCCACTAAATACCCAGAACCGTTTGCTTCTCCAGATGCTGTAGACAACACAGCCATGAGGAACAACCATCCATGAGACAACCTCAAAAGCGTCAGTAATGATGAACAATACTCTTAGAACGGGATATAGCCAAAGGTCTACATCAATCTATGGTTCATCAGTCTAGTGGTTCTCAATCTACAGGTTGTGAAACCTTGGGGGTCAAATGACCCTTGTGCGATGGTCGTCTGAGACCATCAGAAAACACAGATATTTACATTACAATTCATAACAGCAGCAAAATTACAGTTATGAAGTAGCAATGAAATAACTTTAAGGCCAGGAGTCACCACAACATGAGGAACTGTATTAAAGGGTCGTGGCATTAGGAAAGTTGAGAGCCACTGGTCTCCAGTGACATTGAACAATAAAGATCTACACTTCAAGCCCAAACTTCCAACCTAGGAAAGAGACGTTTAATGTTTTTATATCTGTACACTGAAGCAAAACAATGGTTATAAAACCGCTAATGAAACATGAAAGGTGTACCTTCTTGCCTCACCGCCACAGGCTGCTCACCTGTGAACAGGTGCATGAGACCAGAAGGTCCTCGAAGCACTTGAGTCTCCTCACCCAGCAGCTACTGATGAACCCCTCTATTACCTGCCATGGGAGGCTCCATGTGGAATCCCCAACACAGCTTACAGGCACGTTAATTCCTACCTGGGAAGAGGCCAAGCAGACTGACAGGCGATTTGTTGGTGTCAATGGTGAGTTTGTGGCTTGCAGTTTTTGAAGGCTGACCTGGTAGGCAAATTAGCTTCAGAGGAAGCCTAAATTTACACTGGATAACCCGAGGAATACCTGAAATTAACAACAACAACAAAAAAGTGGATCTAAGTTTGACAAATAGTAAAAAAAAAAAAAAAAAAAAAAAAAAAAAAAAAATTAAAGTTTGAAAAAAAAAAAAAAAAAAAAAAAAGCAGATCTAAGTTTGACAGACAGTCTGGGAAGGAATAATCCGCGGTCTGAGCAGGAGTGCTGCAAGTTTGCTGCCTGCCTCTCGGTAGCTTACGTCAAATAACTGGTACGTACTAGTTTAATTTTTTTTTTTTTTTAGTATGAAAGAGGGGAAAAGGAATGGAGAGGGAGAGAGAGAGAGGGAAAGAGAGAGAGAATATGCAAGTAAATGAACAGAAATAAAAACTATTATACTGAGTCAGAAAGACAAACACCACATTTTCTCTCATTTGTGGACCGTAGCTCTGAATATTTCAGTGTGAATACAGAAATCTGAAGTAACAGTAGATATAGAAAAGGGGCCAGGGGGAGGCCATAGGGAATCAAGGGGAGCAGGGGCTCTTGAAATGAAAATGGTACAACACAGTTGCTGTAAAGGGAGATATGGGGAGAGCAGATGAGGGAGACTTACCGAGCCGGGGCAACAGGGAGAAGAAAGGAGGATTAAATAAGACTAAGAACGCTTGAAAAATCCACAGAGAATCTTGGTTTATGTTCAAGTAAAATTACATATAACATGTAGATGCATTTACATACATAAACACTTTTAACTAAAGTTACTCCAGTTGTGGTGACAAATGTTCCCCACAAAACAGATCATCTATGAAAAATCCAAGCGCCTGGCATGGGAAACCTCCTTTCGGGTTGTTGGTCGTGGCAGCCCAGAGACCCCCACCCCCCAAACACATAGTCTATTTCCACTGCCCTGACTGTCTCGCAGAGAGAGGACTTGGCGGCATGGAGCCAGCCGGCACTGACCTAGAAGTCTCCTCCCTGACAACTAGATCTAGAACTAGATAGTACGGGCTGGAGCAACGCAAGCTGCCCAGGGAGAAAAGCCATCAAGAGACCTACTGGGTGCAATGCCTACAAACAACAATGACCAGAGCAGAAAGGTATTCTAAAAGTACAATAGTGCCACTTCTATCCTGGTGTAACCAACAACCACCTAACTGGACCTAAGGCCTGCTCAGCAGGAAGGAATTCATGCCTGGTAGCTGAACCTCTGCCTAGCAAGGCCACAAAATCTAGACAACCTGTTTGCTGCCATTGTACTAAACCAGTGTGATTTCTAACTGCACTCTATATGTTTATCCTGATCTCCACAGGTAGGTGTAGCTCTTAACCCTCATGATAAAGCTTCCTTTTGCAGCAGACAGAGATCATCCCAGAAAGCTGCAACTTGTGAAAATGCGAAGAGCTGAGTAGAGGGATCTGTCCCCAACTGGACACTGACAATGCGATCACCACACCTAAACCTTAGGAAACATCACAGAGAGGGAGTCGGGAGACTGTGAGCCCAAGGGCCATGGTGTCTGCTCGAGACAGCCTTCTTTAAAAACAATAATAATCATGATTTTTTTTTTAATTTGGGGATGGATATTTCAAAAAAAGGATGCCAAGTAATAGAGGGGGCTGGGGAGGAAGAGGTGGATCTGGAAGGGCTGGGGGAGAGTGCTACCAAAATACATTCTGTGAAATTCTTAAAGAATCAATAAAAACACATTTTTAAAAGAATTAAAAGAAGCATAAGCTGGAGGTCTATTTTTAAGCAGCATATTTTTTTTAAAAACAAGCCCGTTAGGAGAGTACAAAAATGATCCTGTTACTGAAACAATTCTTTATGATTTTTAAAGCCCTAGTCTTGGTGTATGACTATTAGCTAAAATGAGCAAAGAACATACAGTTTCTGTGAGACTGTATTTGTATTATCATATCTCAAATTGATCTGCCCGAGATATTCTAAGTCCTTAGCTATTTTTAATTATTGAGAATTCAAATTACATTAGCTATTCTTAATAAAGTATAGCTGTGAAAGTACAAAAGCGCAAAGCACATGAGCTCTCCTAAAGCTCATGGTAACTTTATACATTAATATTGAAAATGTCATTTTTAGTAGAATTAGGTCTTATCAAGAAATTATTTTCACATTATAATTTTGAGTTCCAATTTTTCAAGCCTGGTCATTTAATTCTAAATGTTGTCAGTACTCATACAAGTATAGTTAAGCAGGTAACTGAATTAAATAGCAAAGCTGAATAATTTAATTCTCAAAATTATTTTAAATCACTTTTCTTATCTTACAAAAAGTGAAACTAAATTTATAAAGCTATTATAAATCTAAAAATCAGTTCTTTAACATTAAGCTTGCTCTCTTTCCATTCTATGATTCTGTTTTTGACATGATAACATGAAAGATAGGAGTAAAGATATAGACATCTGTGTCTTAGTGAAGTACTGACAGAAACAGAAAATTCAAAATATCTACTCTACTTGGTGGGTTCACACACTAATTTCCTCGTTTCTCTGCGGCGGAGTCAGTGAGCACTTACAAATAGGAAAAACAGAACCAGTGTGAATGTGGCTACCTGACCCAAGCCAGAGCCTTGAAATTAGAAATATATTTCGTCAAGATGACTCAGTTGCGTGGCTTAATCCCCACTCAACATGGAAGTGCCTTTCTGTCCCCTTCCCTGCTAGGACAGTAAGAGAGCATCAGGAATGCTGAGGAGGTAAGCGAATGCTTTTTCAGATCATGTGAGCGTGCCTGTCATTCTCCCCAACATAACCTATTACCCCAAAATTCTTACCTAGCTTGCTTTTTGTTCATAACCAACAGATGTGAAATTCACTTCTGGAATCCTAGATGCAAATTATAACTGGTGTTTCTTCAGAAAGGTCCCTGGGTATCACTCCCTGATGTTCTGTGAGGATTTTAGGGGCATATGTATTTGTACTTAATAATGATGAAATGTTTTGAGTCAAAGTATTGTGGTAACATGATCTAAGATACTGTCCAAGCCACAGCTATCAATTCCACCACACACGTAAAAAATTACAAAGCGCTCCTTTGCTCACTTTAAGGCAGTTTCTATACACTATACACATCCAGACGGTTAAAATGGAGCCATCTATAGGTTTCCATTATAATAAATAAGTTACAGCCCTGGCTAACAGATACAGTGGGGAAAGGAACACAACTTGCTTCCATCGCTTAAACTTTAAATGAATCATACAACAAAAGTGCTTTAGCTTCAGACTGCTCCATACACAGAGGAAACAATCCTATCCACGCTTTCAAATAAATTCTAAATTAACTGTTTAACCAAATACATGCAACCTTGCCTCAGGAGAAACAAAAGAGAAATTAAAGACTTTTCCAGTGTTGCTCTTGGAAGAGGTCTGAACCTGCTGAAAAGCCTGATTGGCCCTAATTTTCGGTCTCATTAGTGCTTCTATGCACTGTCAACTACATTCTAAGTTAACTGCTCAGACAAGCTTTCTTCAAAAACTGTATCCTGGCCTCCACACATTTGTACCAGGGACCTGGACTCGTGGATTAAAAATTAGGGATGATCAACAGCACTGGCTTTGTGTTAGACGAAAGAAACTGCTGGGGGTGCCGAGTTTCCGAAACTCAGAACAAGTTTCGGAAGGGACGGCTCCGCGGAGGAGAGC
Organism: Psammomys obesus; assembly: GCF_907164565.1. NCBI lineage: Eukaryota > Metazoa > Chordata > Mammalia > Rodentia > Muridae > Psammomys > Psammomys obesus. The sequence continues at coordinate 12,594,427 of NW_026586173.1, forward strand.
ACCGGCTACTTCCTCCGGAGGGCTCGGGTTCGGTTCCCAGCAGCCACACTGCAGTTGGCAAGCCTAACTCCAGCCCCAGGGAGTCTGGTGCCCTCTTCTGGTCTCCCCGGGCACTGCATGCATGCGGTGCCCAACGTACATTCAGGCACGGGCATAAAACAAAACAAAACAAGAAAAACATTTTTAAAAAAGAAAAAGAATGAAAAACAGACCATCAACACTAACTGGCTCAAGAGGGAAAACACTTTAAACAGAAGTCGCATGTCACTGAGGGCAGTGACAGTGTGACACGCCAGGGCAACGTCTACAGGAGCTAAGGTTTCTAAAAGGTCTCCAGAATTCTGTGTTGCTGTGGGAACCATAAGCCCTTCCATTGGACATTTGGAAAAAACAACCGAGAAATTGTGACACTCGTATTTAAGATCTTGATTATAGTTATTTTTTTAAATGATGACAGCTTGAAATTATTTGCCACTAAAAAAAGAAGAAAATTATTTTTTTCTTTTTCTTTCTCTTTCTTTCTTTTTTTTTTCCAGAAACTAGAGTAACAAGACCATGCTGTTGGGAGAAAGCTAGGATGCTGCTACTATGTAGCAACCTGTCCACATAAAATCCAAGCACCTCAGTCACAGCCTCTGGTGCTTAGCTACACCGGAGGATCATCAGAGGTGAGCTTCCCAGTCGCAGCTAGTGTAATCGAGCTCCCAAACGTTATTCTCCAGAGTGCAATTGTATCAAAGAATCTGGAGCTAAAGACTCATAAAGGCAAGTGTGTGTGTGTGTGTGTGTGTGTGTGTATACCTGTGCTTCTGTGTCTGTTTCTGTGTGTATGTATCATGTGTCTATGTCTGTATGTATGGGTGTGTCTCTGTGTGTATATGTATGTGTATTTGTGTTCTGCTGTGTATGTGTGTGTGTATGTGTCTCTGTGTGTAGGTGTGTCAGTGTGTGTGTGTGTGTGTGTGTGTGTGTGTGTGTGTGTGTCTGGGTATCGTGTGTGTGTGTGTGTGTGTGTGTGTGTGTCTGTGTGTGTATGTGTCTGGGTATCGTGTGTGTGTGTGTGTGTGTGTGTGTGTGTGTGTGTGTGTGTGTGCGCACTTGTAATAAAGAAGAAGAGCAGGGCTGGAGAGATGCTCCGGGTTAAGAGGACTTGCTCTTCCAGAGGACCCGCATTTGACTTCCAGCACAAACATGGCGGGTCACATCTCTGTGACTCCAGTTTGTGGGGTGTGATGGCCTCTTCTGGCCTCTTTGGGCACCAGGCACAGGCATGGTGGACATACAAACGTGCAGGCAAACATGCAGAGCATAAAATAAAAGTTTTTAAGGAAAGAAGTACATGTATTAACAGACTTTCCAAGCTTTGTGTGAAAGCACACACTGTAATCCCAGCTTTGGAGATTTAGACGTAGAAGGATAAGAGGTTCAAGGTCATCCTTAGTTAAAAAGCAACTTTGAGACCAGCCTGGGCTACATGAAACCATGCTTCAAGAAAAAAGAAGATGAAAGAAAAATTAAAATAAAGACTCTTCGAGTGTTGTTCTTGGAGCCATTTTGAAAAAATGGTTTTAAAAAGCCTAATTGGTCCTAACTCTTTGTACCATCAGTGACACTTCCTCTGTGCTGTTGGCAAAAACTGTATCACTGCCCAATTCAACTCCGGAACTTAAGCTGAGAGAAAAGAAATGGTCATCATTCATTTGATTCGATATCCGTCTAGTCATTCATCAGTCTGACTTTGCTGTATAGCCTTTTGAATTTTTAAGCAAATATAATCACCTCTCGTTCATATGCTTCCCTTCCCATAACCCACCAGAGGAAATAGATAGTAGCAACTACTGCAGTGCAATTAATCATAAAATCGTTTATCAATCAGAGAGAAAATTGACATTAAAACCACTCCTGAATGAGCAATTTTTCCAATACGAGAATTCTAATTACACCTGGCACACACACGAGCCCAGGATCACTTTCAAACAGGAAGCTAACAAGTGCTTTAAAAAAAAGAGCAGCCTGTGTGTGTGTGCACGCGTGTGTGTGTGTGTGTGTGTGTGTGTACACATATATACCAGACAGCCACATCTATACATTACGCTTCTATAAAAGACCTGTGAACTTTCTCTGAGGTGGCTGGAGTCCTTTCTTATCGCAAATGCGGAGCCCAGAGGCAGCAGCCACGCCTGGTGGCCGATTTCCTGAACTCCTCTGGTAGTGACTGGTGACACCCCATCTTCGTCTGCAGCCATGTTTTACTCTGCCCACGGCACGTAACTTTAATGCAGAAATAATGGGGGCTTACTCTTATGGGGCCACATAAAACCTCGCTCCCTGCCTTTTCTGACCTGTGAGAACAGAACCGCTTGTCCGCAACACAGACCAACAGAACGACACCACGAACGGATCCTTGAAGAATGGACGCTGTGTGTGAGTGAGATCTGAGTGGCAAGCAGATCGGGGTTCTGACTACTAGAGCAGTTGAATAGTTCAACTCTGCTTCCCCGTGTTTAATGATAGTTTAACCATACCGAAAATTATTTAAAATCATTGTTACCTTTATACTGAAACATGAAACTTCCCATGTTTTATATAAAGTAATTCGGTGTAACTCTAACCAAGCAAGTGAAAGACATGTATGACAAGAACTTCAGGTCTCTGAAGAAGAAATTGAAGAAGATATCAGAAGATGGAAAGATGCCCCATGCTGGTGGATGAACAGGATTAACATAGCAAAACCAGGCTCCTTTAAACTTAACCACTTAAGTAAGAATATGGTAGTTTACAATCTTTAAATTTAAATTGTACCAGCTACATACATTGTTGAGAATTTAAATAGTATTAGCTTTTTTGCTAACTAAATTTTAATTTATCAAGTAAGTTTCATATTGTTAACATACCTACAATATTATTAATTAAGGCATTTCTCACATAAACATATGTTTACCCTCAGGTCTCGTGATATCGCAAGGTATGTGACTGAAGCTGTTGGCACCATCTTCAAGACTGTATTAGTATGCTGGTTACAGAGGTGCACGCCTCTAATTCCTGCACGCAGGAGGCAGAAGCAGGCAGATCTCTGTGAGTATGAAGCTGGCCTGATCTACATAGTGAGTTCCAGAACAGCCTGGCCTGCATAGTAAGTTCCAGGACAGACAGGGCTATCTAGAGAGACCTTGTCTCAAAAAGAGAAAAAAAAAAAGATTATGTGAGCAAACACTACTATTTTAACAGTGTTTTAGTTATATCTATCTAATTACTACTAGCTGATGGATATCATTATCTAAAACTTCTCTTAATAGGATATCTTTAATCAAGACAATCTGCTGTGTTAAATCTATATATCTAAGGGGAAAAGTAAATTAAGAGATACTTAAATGCCTATTGTGTACCCTGATACTGTGCAATTCAAAGGTGAGCCACTTCTTCCTACCCTTAAAGAGCTCACACCTATTGGGAAGCACAGGAAGCAAACTTAAACTGAGCACAGCCAGGTAAAATGACCAACAAGCCAGACCAGGCAAGTTCACCTTGGCCAGACCATTCTGAACAATTCTGAACAAGGCAAGAGACAGCCCTCAGTGGGACACACAGCACTCTTACCAGACACAAAGGCCAGCCTGTTTGAGCATGTAGAACAATACTTACAATTAACTGGCAAGTACTTTTTTTGGTCTTTATTCCTTAATTGGGATAAAATAATATAATACTGAACATGAACTAATGACTTTCAGCAAAAATTTGCCAATGACAATTTTGATATTTCTCAAAAAAAAAAAAAAAAAAGCATTGTAGGGCTGGAGAGACGGTTTAGCAATGAAGAGCCCAAACTGTTCTTCCCAAGGGCTCCAGTTAAGCTCCCAACGCCAGGCAGTACACACCTAACTCCAGCTTCAGGAGATGCCCTTGTCAGGACTCGGGGGTACCTGCATTCACCCACCAACCTCGCACACATACACGTGTGCGCACGCACACACACACACACACACACACATAATTTAAAATAATTTTTTAAGTCATTCTGTTCTTATCACTTCAATTGTAATGATAATGTTCTAGAAACAGACACAGGGCCCTTCAAGACTAAGACATTGCACCAGCCTAAAGCTGTTAGGATTTCAGCTTTTGTAAATGGCTCGTTCATGCTGCAACGCCCATGGAGTTTAAATAAATTTTAGCCTAGAAATTCATTTTCCTCTTTATCTTTTAACTTACCGTCAGGATTCCGATCTATCCATTAGAAGCAAAAGAGGAGGGAAGAAAAAGAATGCAAACTAATTATCTGTGGCAAAGCTACAACGCAAGTTTGATACACATCTGTTTAAAGTATAATTTAAGCTTTCAAGAACACCACACTTTCCTGTGAGAAAACAAAAGCCTTATTTGAAGAGCAAACCCTAAGTAAATGAAATTCAATAATGTATTTATTTGTGTCTCTGTTCTCCAAAGCCTATGAGGATATTACTCCAGCGTAAATGTGGTTTTAATAATTCAGCATACAATTGACATAAAAAATATTAAGTGATAAAGCTGAGTGAAAACACGAAAGCATAATGTTACTATTTCCAGTTATTCTTCTTTACGATAGCTGTAATAGATGCCACTCTGGAATAATGCTCATTTGGGTTTTGAGGCTTGTCTTTGGTTCTTATTTTACATAGCTTTATGTTAACTTGTAACTAACTTAGAACCAAATAGTGTCTGGACCTCTGCTTGCCAATAATTCATGATATTTTAAGATTTTATACTTGAGAAAGTAAATGTGACCAAAATGGTGAATGCAACGTTATAAGCCACAGGGCCACTGGCTATTTCACACTATTAGAATGCATTCTAAACGTTCTATCTACTGGTACTAGCCATTCTTTTTTTTTAATTTATTTTCAACCAGCCTCACTACTTATCCTTGAATGTTAATGAAGGAACTGTGTAAATTAAGACATCAGCCACCTCTGTAACCCACCATGTAACACTATACCTGATTGCTCAGATGTGCAGTCACTAAAGATGAAGAATCTAGTCAGCAGCCAAAGAGTTCTCATTTCTGAGTCTCAGAACTCAACATAAAAATAACATTCAAAACCTCAACAGACTTTGCGGAAATAATCAAAAAGTCTATCATTTTTCAGCCTTTTATCATGTTTTTACTTTTTATGAAATGAAATCTGTACAGACATAAAACTGATTATACAGCCTCAAATTCTGAAAATTTGGGAAACAGATAAAGTGGTCACTTCTGGGTACAATAAACTGTTGAGATGATTTAAATCAGAGTACTTCACAAAGCAGATGAAACTAGATTTTTTAAATATATACATATCTAAGTTACAAACTTTTATCAGAGGATCAATAACTGCCCATGAATGAACAAGAAGAGTCCCCAAAGAAAAAGATACCATGATGGGGAGCCAAGTCAGTTAAGCTTAAAAACACGAAGACTTTGGTTACTACTTTTTTTTTTTTTTAACTATACAACTTTTTAACTGGAAAAATAAGCCTTAAGAGAAAACTGTCCAGAAATGTTTTCAAAATATAGATACAAAATTGCTGCGATATCCGATCACCAACTTTACTAGATTGAAACATGTTTTAAAGCATTACCCACTAATTCTTGTTTATTAAAAACCAACTGACATCAAGCTGTTACTATGAAATAATTACTACCCAGGAAAGGAAAAGACTATCATACCAAAATCAACTAAGTTCAACTTTTTAACAAGCTAATCCCTCCTAGGCCAGAGACAACCTAACACTGCCTGTGAAGCACAACCTCGTGGTATCTAATATCTCGTATGTTAATTTAAAAGTTTAAAATTAAAAAAAAAAACCTCACTAGAACTCCAGATGAAAATGTGACAGCTCTGTTCTTAAGTACGCTAACATGGAAGATAAGGAGTTTCAGTTAGCAGTTTAAAAACTATCTAAAATTGAATAGCAATTTAATATTATAGTAACCTATGTTGTTTGTTTTTTGTTTTTGTTTTTTTCACTAATTCATACCAGGTTTTTTAGTTGAAGTAAATGAAATCTGATCTGGAGAACAGTCTTCTAGTGTTAATAAAACACATCATCTTTGCTATTGAGAAGAGAGGACTATACCCACAGAAATCAGATGAACACAGCTGTTATTAACACGGCACATGAAGCAATTGAAACAGTAATTACCAGAAGAGAACACTTCTTCAGACGTGTGCTTTCCTGTCTAAACGCACAGTCATTTAGCTCCCTCAGCAATACTTTAAATTTAGTTTATAAAGTTGCAAATCCCTGTGTTTTACCTGTTGGTCTGGAATATGAGACAATAGCATTTCCTTCTAATTCGGATGGTGTGTAACTTCTCTTCAGGTAAACCGCAAATGTTACTATGCTGGTCATGTCTGGTACTACAGGGAATACGAAAGTTAGGCATAAGTTACACGATGGGCAACTATTAACAATGGCCTCTGCACAGCATTTACTGAGTGTCAGTACTTCACTGAACACTTTCAACAGCCTCTCTTAACACTGTCAAGAAAATGCTGGGAGGTAGGTTCCCTTATCTTCTCCAGTTTTTAACTGTGAGACAAGAGGAGAGAGGTGAGGGCCAAGGCTGCATGGCTATGTGAGCCGTCTCTTCAGCTGGGTCAACCGGCAAAGGAAAGATAGGAAACCACAAGGTGGCCAGAAAGCTTGCTGCAAGTTGTGCTGTGCGGCGGCTGGAGCGCAGTCTGAAGGGGTTGGACCCAGACAACACCTTAACGGCTCTGGAGACCACTCTTCGTCCTTGGCTGCTGCACGGGCTTCCAGCCTCTTTACAGAGCCTCCAGAGCTTAACTAGGACAAAAATCCTTCAGAATGCTTTAGAATGGTAACAGGGACGAGAAGGCTCGGCAGGTAAAGGCCCTTGCTGAGTTCTACCTCCAGGACTTACGTGGCGGAGGAAAAGAACTCACTCTTACAAGTCGTCCAAACCATGCTAAGTACATATACGCATGTACACACAAACATAAGATACATGTTAAAAATTAAAGTAATTATGACTACAAAAACTTAAAAATAATATTTTTAACACTTGTAAAAGATAAATTGAAAATATCATTTAAAACGGGGAAAAGAAAGCCAGGTAAGGTGGCACACTCCTTGAATCCCAGCATTCTAAGAGTTCAAGACCAGCCTGATCTACATAGTAAGTTCTAGGACAGCCAGGGCTATGCAGAGAGACCCTATCTCAAAACAAAAACAAAAACAAGTAAGAAAGAAAGAAAATTTTAAGTTAAGTACAAGATCATTTTAAGTGGACTAATGGCAACTAATGGATGCAAGAGGTTCAAATGGGATTCTATACCAAGAACCCTTAATAATTACCATTTTATGCCATGTTTACTATTTTATATATTACTACATACTCTTTATATAGTTTCACTTTCTAATTAAATTTTCAAAACAATCCTGTCATCTAGATGTTATTATCCTCTGTTTACCAGTTGAAACAACAGGCTCTAAGCAGTTACTAAAATAGTTCACCCAAATCATGTATCAAGTAGTATAGAAGTTAGAATTCATATCTGAGCTAAATCCTAAATCCTACCTTCAAACGTTACTGACTCACTACAGAGGTCAGTAGAAAAACTCCATTAACATATGACTTCCAGTGCTATGGACATAGCTCAGTTGGTAGAGTTTTTTACCTAGTATACATGAAACTTCAACCCCCCCACACACACACACAAAAGAAAGCCTTCTAAATTATGGTATTTGAATACAATAGTAGATATATGTAGTTAAGGAATTCCTAATCTAAAAATTATTCCTCAACTATCCATGCGTGATACATGGAGGGGAACTATCAGTGAATCAGGCCACCACTGGTTTCCTGGGAAGATCCCAGGGCTGCTCTTTAGAAAAAATACAGCCAAGAAATGAGCCCGTTGTTTAAAATCCTCTCAGCACAGTGAGCATCAGGACAGACCAAACAAAGCTTACCTGCAAAGTCAAAGGCAAACTGGTCACAAGTCGACGCTAATGGTGGCTGCACATAGACTGACAATTTGACTTTTTGCAACACCACTCGATTCTGCAGGGTAATCTGTGGACACACAAATTATTAATCACATAAAACTTCACTTTATCCAAATTAACAAACTACGACAGCCCACTAAAATCATTTGCAAATAGATTAGGAACCTGCTGAAACATGAGTGGTTATTCTACAACAGAGAGCTCACAGCAGAACATTCATCCTATCTAAAGAGTAGAAATAAGCCAAATGTCCACGCTGATGGACAACCAAAGCTTGCTCTACACCACAAAATAACAATTCAGCAGAAAGAATGAAGCTGAGACGTAAACTATGAGAAACATGATACCAGATTTAAAGAAAAAAGCTAATCACAAAGAATCACATAAAGCATAATTGTATTTGCATAAAATGTCTAGACCTCCTCCCCTGCAAGGCCCAGGCATCACCTCAGAAGAGGGGACAAAAATACTTTCAGAGCCAGAGGCTGGGAGGAGCGGGGCAAATCAGTGTGTTTGCACATGGCAGGGCTGCTGCGCCCATGAACTCAGGGCAGGTACAGTTACCTCCGTTAGACCTAAGATCAGGGTAGTCATCTCTCCAACATGGAGGGGGAAGGGTCAGCAGGCTTCACACACACACACACACACACACACACACACACACACACACACCGCTGAAGAGACACTGACAGCTGGTGACCTGAGGCAGGAAGAGACAGTTTCCCCCCGGGGTGTAGGGCGACCATGCCGCCCTGGATGGCCCCATTTCCTTGAGTACATGGACAGCACAAACCGAACTCAGCGACTTAGGAAAAACACAGATGGCAGAAGCTGTGGGTAAGCACGTCAGGGGGACATAGGGGGAAGACGAGGCGAATGATCAACTACACTGTATAAAATCCTCCACGAAGCAATAAAATAGTGTAATAAAAACATGAGAGAAGCCCTATCTCCAACCACTTCGCCTCCCCAAACCCTTATTTAAATATTCAGTGAAATAAATAGAACAGGCACCTCTGCAAAAATTATATAACTTAACACTTGCTTCAAAATGAAAGAGATGAAGAGGGACAATTAATGGCTATTGTCACCTCTTTTAAGGGGAACAAAAGGTTCTAAAAGTAAATGAGGGTCTAGCTGTCCGAATCTGCAAAGCACCACAGATCACTGTGAGCTGCGTAATTACATACGGCGACAGCTTAGAGTGTCAGAGAGAGAAAACAGCTGTTCTCATCTGTACTGAAAAACTGCAGAGTGGCATAAATGTGTTTGTTCTTTCCTTACACATACTTGCACTGTTGTGGATTATTTATCTTATCTAGCATCAACATACTTACAACGAGCAATTACTCTATGATTTCCTCACTGTCATGGATTTACACCACTCTAGGTCATATCAAAGAACTGCCTTTTCTTTGTGGCTAATCACCAAAAACGCTATGACATAACCAGTCCTAGACGATGTCAAAGACTAAGGGCGTTAACTACTACACTTCTGAGGGATTAAAATTCCAAACTGCTCACCTCACTCGGCGATGCTAAGAAATGCTACCCCTGTAAGAAGTAAAAGATCTGCAGGATAATAGTTTGCCCTAACGATAGTGTGGGTGTGGCCAGGAGGCCAGGAGGCCTCACTGTCTCCTGAGGAGGAGTGTGGGCATCTGCTCCAGGGTGCGGTTCCACACGTGTCACAGAGGGTGTCGGGTAACGAACACTGCCCTGCCCTGCACATCTTCTCCCTGGGGTTTTGATTTCCTAAAGGTGTCAGCAGCCTCTTGGAGTTGTCTGTGTTAGAGGACCTCATCTAACTATCGACAGACAGCCAATCACCAGTCAAAGTAGGGTCACTCAGAATGGCTGAGGGCATATTCTAGTGCTGAGACTCTGAAACCTCTTCAGGGGACCCTTGACTGCAAGCTGGGATCAGCAGTTGGTGGAACACGATTCCTCCAGGTGCTTCCTTGGTACAAGCAGTTCAGTGTAGTTACTAGAGTCGCTACTCGAAGTAGACACTCAGCACTGTTAACCGATATAATGAAATTATGGAAGCTTTATCATGAAGAAACGTAGTTCCGATCTATCTCTTAAGTAAAAGGCATGCATTACCTGTCCCTCAATTACACAAATATATTAATATCAAACATACAAAAGCGTATAACTGACATACAAATATTAGACACGTCAGATTTAAGTCGGCCAATGTCATGTATTTATTTTAATTGATGTATTCTAAACAACCTAAAGATAATGCAAATAAAAATGTTTTGATATACAAAGAGAAAATTATGACACACAGCCAATAAGCAAACAATATAGCGTTGGATTTTTACTGTGAAAACCCTATAATGTACAAGGAACCTGGTACAGCAAAGACAAAACTTCCTTGGTGATGTGTGGCCATTTAGTCAAAACCCTGAAGGCAATTGTGGCAAGAAAAAGCTGTGCAAATGGCACACACAAGCGTCTTTCAGACAGCTAGCTGGACCACTAAGTTAACAAAACACAATTAGGTATTCCTCTTTTAACAATAACAATGTTGTCTGCACACATGAAATTAAATATAACGGCCACGGTGGCTTTCTATACTTATAGAGCACGATTCTGAGTGATTTGTGTGTCTTATCTCATCTTCACAACCATCCTGCAAGACGAAAAACTGCAGCTCAGAGAGCTGAGTGGTTCTTCCACTGAATAAAATGGGGAGAAGTGTAACTGAACTGCTGTCTGCTGAAAGCCAGAGTCCAGACCTTTAATAACAAATGACTCTATAAATAAAAGGGTTCCCCCTTTTATACTCTAGAATAGAAGTGCAGAGGAAGTAGACAACGCGCCCAGCTCCGCTGAGGCAGCGGGCACTAGAGAGCTGGAAACGGTCTCGGGAGCATCGTGTGAGCACGAGAAGGACAACTCCCCGGAGTAATAACAAACTGTTCAAAAGAGGCAGACATCCTGACGTCGCTGGCGGGACGGTGGCGGCTGAGACGGCCATCACACAAAGATGTTGTTACAAGAGGGGTGTGCCTCTGGCTTAGATGGACAGACACGATAGCTCCCACATCAGATTTACTCAACCCAACAATGGTCTAGGCACTTTCAAAGCACAAATCAAGGAGATATGACAAAAATAACTACAGTAACAAAGAATAGTTGTTTTTGAGCCAAAAAGTGAATTAAAGACTTGGCTAAATCATAAACCTCATATTTTAAAAGGAAAATAATTGTAGAATATTAGGGAGAAAATATAAAATGTTAATACAAGAATTTTCCATGCCATTTTCTGATTCAAGGAATAAAATATAATCCTTTGGAAATATAATACCAAATGTTTACCCTAGGTATATAAATACGACCGCCAGGCCAGGTATGAACAAGCACTCTGCCTATTGCCTGGAACAGATGGTCACGCATCATGCACACATACTCGAGGTAGGCACATCTTCATTCATCTGGAACGGATGGAAAACTTTTCTCAATTAACTGGATTTATTATGATGGAAACTTTCATGGGTATATATCTTGGCGGCTGCTGTTATAAAAGGCCATAAGGAGAGATTTACTGCAGAAATTTGTATAGAGACTGTCAGACAGGATCAGAAAATCGGCAGGTCTGCTGTGTAAGTCCTGCCTGTGCCATGCAGCTGGCGCGTCATGGTCTCTACCTTCTACTTTTCTCGGGGTAACAATGAATGGTGACCGCGGCGTGGTGAATGGTGACCGCGGCGTGGTGAATGGTGACCGCGGCACGGTCAGTGTTGTCAATGGAGAAGAGTTTTTTTCAGAAGTTAGCCATCACACTAAGGTGACTGGTACAAATGAGAGCCTAGGAAATGTGTGGGAAGGAAAGGGGGGTTCACTAGTAGCAACACCTCCTGTTTGGGGGGAGGTAGGGCACACATACATTGTTATCTGGTTCAGGCACAGACTTCTCTTTACAATATCCAGTGAGCTCACTGACTATTCCATGACTGTGTCTGAATGGTACCGTTACACAGATCTAAAGCGGCTTCCCTGCACAAAAGCATAGGTCATTCCCACACCTTTTGCAGTTGCTTTTTTTTTTCCCTAAGTGTTTGATTTCTTGCCACTAATGCCTTTCCAGAAGGGCCTGTGACTGGGGAGGGGATAGGGAGGCTGGAGAAAGACCACCCTTGTTTCCAGTGGCAAAAATCCAACAAAATTAGCTTAGAAAACTGTGAAAAGATTGGGCTCCCTTCAGCTTCAAGCAAAGATCTCCACACTTGGGCCACCCGCTGGGCCAGTGTAAGCGAACACAATTGGTAAAGCCTAGGACTTTGTCAAGCTTCTCCAAGGACAGCAGCCTATAATCTGAGCAAACAGAAGGTCTGTCCAAGTTTTGACTAAGCGAATCGCCAAGATCCACAACTTCTCCTGGCTTCTAAGTCTGGACAGTGATAAATATTTTCAGCTCAATAACGCGCTGACTGATCACCACACTTTAAGGGCCTTAAGAACATTCCACAGTGGAGTTCTAGCTCTGAAATTCTACAGTGACAATATTGAAACTCCTAAGGAAAACTACATCATTCGTGGTCTATTTTTCCAGGACTATCAATTTGTCATTACTCTACTTTATAGCTTATTCATGTCATATTTTCTCGCCATAAATGCATCCACTTAAAGCTAATGTCATAGCAGATAAGTGTTGGGAATTCTTTTAAACACAGTCATAATCATAATAAAAGAATGCTTCTCTTCATGTACATTTCTCCAATATCCCCTCTCAATCCGTATATAACGCTACAGTCAATTGACTGATCCGTTCCTGGATGGTAATAATACAATCTCTTTAATAGACTGAAAAGTCTCAATTTTATTTCTAGAGAAAGGAGCTTAGATCATTCTATGGTCTTAAACAAGGAATAAGAAAGCCTAACACCTTTTTGTGTGTATGTAATTGTTTCCATAAATTTAATCTAAAATTTTCTATTTGTGAAAGTAACTACCAAGACTGAAGAAGGCCTACAGATTTTAAGGACTTATTTTACATGGCAATAAACTAACAAAAGAACAGCAATGACTAGAGTAAGGAAATATGTAATGCTGTCTGCACACAATAGTGAAAAACTGGTACCATACCTTCACTGTGATGGACGGAACAGAGTCAGCACCAACTTCAACATTAGTGGCTTGCTGCAGACATGAAGTTGAGAAGAGAAAGTATGATTACTGATTTCAGTATGATCAGAAGTACATGAACATGTTTGGTTCAACAGACATTTCAGCGCCATCACGCAGAGAACAAATCGAAAGCGTCCATCACTCTAATGACAAGCTAAGAGTCCTTAGGACATTTTGGAAATATTCATGTGGAAAATCATGAACAGTATTCAAAACCTAAGCCTCAAAAGGAAAAAAAATAAGGTTAGCGAACCAAGTTTACTTAAATGTTGGAAGTATTAATGTTATTAAATAGTTCTTTATTATTGTATGGATGAACCTCTCCTTGTAATTCCCATAGAAACATGATGTGCCATTATATGAAAAACATGTTTTATTCAGGCTAAAAATCTGTTCCTAAGACGTTTACTAATGGCACCCTGAGTGACCTGCCACTGGACACTAACATGGCTGTGTGCTCGTCTCTACTGCAGCTCATAAACAAGATCACAGGTGCTTTCTCAGCAGCGGCTTGATCGCTTAAAGGACTAACAGCACAAGAGAGTAAAGCAAATATTTCTTCATAACGCTGTACAATGTGAGAAAAAATGACCCTAGAATAGAAGAAGACCAAGAGGGACTATATTTTCCAACAACAAGCATATGGACTTCTGTGGAACAACTGAGGGTATAATACTGTACACAGTGACTAAATCAAATCCATTGTACATTTTCTTTGGATTTCATGCAAAGAAATACTACCTACTTGTAAACAGATCATTAGGATGCCATGGGCATCAACAGAATTAAGAGCTGAGAAGTTCATTTTCACTTTTAGCTCCATAGAAGTCACATTTGAACCCTGATAAAGTTGTTCCATGAGGAAGCTGAGATAGGGAATTTGTCTCTGCTACAAAAGAGCCCATTCTGATACACAATCCAGTTCTGTCTCAGAGATCTGCACTCTCATAATAATGATTCAAAATAAATATTAATCTAAGTTTCTGCTCTAGCACTATATTACCTAAAGCCACAGATCTTGAAGGAAACATCTCCTGTTTCCCTGTGAGTCATGTCTAAGCCCCTAGACATTTCAAGGATAGGAATATTTGGGGAACATAAAATTATAGCTAGAGAAAAGACTGTAAAAAGACATCATGGCTTTACAGCCACATAAACTATTTGGCTAAGGCTTTCCAGTCTGATAAGCATGGTAGTCAAAAGAAAATTCTTAAGGAAAAAATACAATAAGACATGGAAAATGAAGCAAGAAATACAGTTTAACAGGGAAAATAAAACAGGAAAGAGACACCAATGAAGAAGAAATGGCACTTAAAGTTACCAATCGGGGAATTCCCATTACAATATAACACATCATATAAGGCCTTGTCCTACAAAGACCAAAATGGAGCAGACATAATTCTTCATTACAAATATCCTATGTTTCATAGAACCTAGAAACAATTCCGTAAGTTACCCACAGAGGGGAAAGGAGTCACTTCCACAGGGGGCCAAATGTGTGTGAACATTTCTCAGCTAAATTCTCCTCACACTACACCCTTCAGGTAGGGTGAAAACGGTGCCTGCTGAAGAGCAAATGGTTCTTACTCTACTGTGTGAGCGAGCTGAGCCAGTGTTTCTTTCATGTGTGTCCCTGCCTCTTTTAACCGCACCTAATGTACTATACCATAGCAACATTAGCATGACTTTTTACCATAATTTGAGTTGGCTGCTTATACCAAAGTTAATCCTTGAAGGCTCTGACAACCACTTGCTATATTATGCTATGATACTTAAATAGCAAACACATTTCCAAGGCAAAATTACATGATGATATCAATGCTAAATGCAGAAAATGTTCAAGTTCAGTCACTGAAGTGATCGAATTTTGACAGAGATACATATAAACTTAATGAATTCCATACAAACCTCAAGCAATGAGACATGAGTATATACAAAAAAGGATTCTGAGGAAGAGTAAACAAGATTATGGAGGGAAATCACCAAAAATCACCCCCTCTCAGCGGTCCTTTTTCTCCATTTTAATCAGTCCCAGAGCCAACAGGCATTGGGCGCCCAATATATGGCAAGTCCTGAGGATACGTCAGTGAACAAGGTGAGTAATAAGAGGACATGATGGGGCTGATGTTGGAAAAAGCAAATGATAATGATGACAATGGTAACAATTCAACAAAGCACATAGCCCCCTCTTGCCCTCATTATTACTGTAACACATGAAAGACTACAAATCATCAGACCCTGAGAGGGGTCATTCAAAAGCATTACCTCATTGAACTTTCTTTTTTTTCCCAGAGTTATTTATTTTTATTTTATGTGTATGGGTGATTTGCCTGTTTTATATACTGTTTGTGTGTCTAGGGCCCACAGAGGCAAGAAGAGGGCATCAAGTCCCCTAAAAATGGACTTGATGATAGTTATGAGCCACCATTTGGGTGATGAGACCCAAACCTGGGTCTTCTGAAAAAAAGCAGCGAGTGTTCCTAACCACTGAGCCATCTCTCCAACTTCATCTCATTAACATGGAAACATGGTTGGTACTGTGGCTGAGAAATTTTAAGAACCTCTCTGCTCCACCCTCCCAATTCTCACTCCTTTTGTAAACAAATTCTGCCAAGACACCCCTTGACACTAAGGAAGCAGAGATATTTTTGTCTAGATCAGTGGTTCCCAACCTGTGGGTTTCAAGTCCTTTGGGGGTAAAAGAACCCTTTCACGGGGGTCACATATCAGATATCCTCTGTATATCAGATATTTACATTATGATTCATAACAAGAGCAAAGTTATAGTTATGAAGTGACAACGAAAATAATTTTATGGTTGGGGTCACCACACCATGAGGAACTATAATAAAGAGTCATAGCATCAGGAAGATTTAGAGCCACTGCTTAGAAAGTAACAAAACTAGGGCGGGAGAGATGGCTCAGCAGTTAAAGAGCACAGGCTACTCTTCCAGAGGACCTGGGTTCAATTCCCAGCACCCACGTGGCAGTTTACAACTGTCTGTAGTTCCTGTTCCTGGCGATCTGATACCCTCAGACAAACATTCACACAGGCAAAACACCATTGTACGTACGTACGTACGTACGTACATACATACATACAAACATACATCACAGGAAGTAACAAAATCTGAAATGTGTTATCATCCCACAAGTTCCTACCAAGAAGCCTAGAATGTAAATCAATGTGATCACAATTCAAAATACATAAATATACCCACAGACACAGAATCAAGGTTAGAAGACACTAAAGCAGAGACTTTCAAGTCATCTTCTCTCTCCGTCATGGGCCAAACACCTGCAATTAAAAATACAGATCTAATCATTAAGGAAAACGTGCTATATATAGTTTACATATCTATTAAAATCTGAACTGTAAACACTTATGAGTTGAAAACACAATGGATTATAGGATTAAAAGTTTTATGCTAACTTCTGCCTCAGTAGCTCCTTGAATAAAAACTGTCTCCCTCCATTGCTACCTAAGTGCTACACAGTGGGCACCAACCCTGGGAACCACGGACTTCTTCCTGTTAGTGAAGCCTGGAATGGTCCCACCCGTTGAAAGGTAAGGTGGCTGTGACTACCATCACGCCAAGTGTAGAGGTCTGACTTAACGATTGCACACCTGAGAACCTGTGAACAGCCATGCCCAGGAAGGGGTTCCTTTATTAGTAACTGATGAAAAGTGAAAGAACACAAATAGCTACATATCTTCATAAGAAGATTAAATAAAACTGAAATATCCACATTGCCCAATGGTTCAAAGCAGGACTAATCTCAGAAATCCATGTACACCGATGTGGAGGGACTCAGATATGCCTCTTAATATTTTAAATAGCAAGATGCAGTACAACGTAACATGAACATATCTGTGTAAAAACATGCACATAAGACCGAATAATTTCTGAGAAATACGCAAAACTCAACAAGGTTTGTAGTCAAGGGCTAGAATCTAGAGTCAAAGAGATTCACTTTCCACCTTTATCATCTTACTACTGTATGAACATACACATACCATACACACATACATATACAAATACTACATATGAGTACATATACCACATACCACTTACATATACCAAATACACATGCATATAGCACATATATATACTAGAAGTGCACACACCACAAATGCATATACATACACAGTCACATACATACATATACACATATATGTGCCATGGATACATACATATACCAAAAGTGCATACATTTATATATGTATATGTGATTATACATATATACAAACATACATGCCACATACACATACATACGGCTTAGCTAGGGTTTGACTGTATCCCCTAAAGTCTGTATTTTGAAGCGTGGTGTCAGGTTCTACAGTGGGAGGGAGAGGTGTGTTCATTAAAAGGTGAGACCTAACAGGAGGTCCCTGAATCCCTGAGGGTGCTGTCCTTGGAAGAAACGCATGTGGCATCTCCACTCCCTGTCAGTTCTCACAAGAGGGTCGTTACGGAAAACAGGACAAGCCTGGCCCCTTCCTTCTGTGTCTCCACCTTAATAACGCACATTTTCCCCCTCACACATACTCCTGCCTCTACAGCACCAATTTCTATAAAGCACCGCTAGACACAAGCCAGTCTTAGATTCATGCCTTAGTTTTTTTTTTTACAAATTTTAAATAAATAAAACTTTCCTTCACAAATACTCAGCTTCAAGTCTTTTGTTATAACAGAAAGTAGACTAAAAACTGCACAGTTTCCATAATCCATATCATAATGCTTATGTTACATAAAGAAATATCACAAAAAAGCAAGTTATTCTAAATAAAATATAAATTATATTTAAACATGTGAATAAAATATGTAGGTGTTTATGTATATTCACACATATATTTGCTTACGTAATAAATATACGTGCATACAAGTACACTCATATCAGATAATTGACTGCCTAGCCAACATCCACTCTTCTCTCATGTCTCTTTGTAGCTGAGCCTATTTTTGTTGAACTATTCAACTTCATCACAGAAAACAAATTTTCTCCTGGCTCCACGATCAAATTTAATCACGGAGGTCCACTGACTGTTGTTTTAGGCATGAATGCAGCTCTTAATTACATGACCAACGGAGAAGCAAGAAGGTTGGGGTTGGTCAGTGGAGGCATATACTTTCCTGAAGGCCATTTCTCCCTAAAAGGGAGATCATGAAGAACAGCCTTCTTGTCTGGAAATCCGACCCACCCACAATGCCCGGAGCATCTACCGCTACCCTGGATCCCTTAAAGAAAAGGTCCACACATGATGAGCATGGATGACTGAAGACTCAAAGGCACATGGATAAAACCATCGACTCAGGGGCTCACAGCAGAAGGGCTGTCCTAAGCCCCCACAAGCCAGTCCCATCACTACAAAAAAAAAAATCTGGACAGGAAATTCTAAACCTAGTAAGACTATGAAAGGCTCTTCGTTGGCAACCTGATAACCATTCTTTGCTTCTTCACTAAGCCTATTTCACCCACAAAAACAGCCATCAGTAAACCCCTACTAGACTTTCTGGCCTGTTCTGCACATTGGAAGGACCGCTGAGATAAAAGCTGGAGCTGCTCAGGGTGTGGCTTCCAGGAAAGCTCCTTAGGGGCTGACTCAGCTGCAGATGTGGAGCAGAAGTTCCAGGAGCATTCCTGAATCAAGACATGATGCTGGAATAGAAGGATCAGATCCCTGAACACTGGGATTGTGGATCCAACCCTGAACTGCCTACTACTTGTACAAGTGGAACAAACAGACCTCTTTGCTCTGTTTAAGCTGCTACATTCTGGCACTCTGTTACATGTACTCACACACAACCGGAATGAACAAGTCAAGTTCAGCTGTTCCTAACCCTTGGAGATAGCATCAGGTAAGTGAGCCCACACACATTTCAAGCAGAATACAGACATATTTCTCTTTCCCACGTCTGTCTTCACTCTCTACTTGGCTGAAATCACACTGTACCTCTCTTAAATACCACATAAAGGGCTTCATGAACACATGAAGTGAAGATGAAGAGTATGACCAAGTACTTAAGTCATATGGAAACACAGTCTCTTGAAAGTTCCCACTGAAAAATATTGCTGACTACCCCTAACAAAAATACTTGGCAGGATTCATACCAGCACTCTGGGTTTGAAAACCTTCACCATCTACTCAGAAATTGCTACAACGTGTTCTTTGAAAAGGTTTTTTGTTAAAGCTTTAGACATGGAGTATAACCCTCAAAGAAAAGTGAACTTTTCTTTAAGCTTAAAGATGCCTCCTTCAAACTCCTCACGCTCAGGGAGTCATGCACAAGAGGAGGCAGAAAGAAAGTGAAAGCCAGAGAAGATGGAAGAAAACAAGGGAACAGTGTCTTCCACACACAACATGACCCACACACACATGCGTTCGCAGAGAACGTGGCAGCCACGCATAGGGCCCTCACAAGTCCAAGCCAGATGGAGTCCCAGCACTGAGAGGGGACTCAGACACAGCTCCCAACCCAAAGCAAGAAGCTATCTTCAACTGACAACCATTTGCAAAGGAAACAGTTTTCTCCAAGGGAGTCTCATTAGGTATATAAAACAACCATGAAGGCAGGCCCAAGGCCCCACTGTAAATGGCCAGTACAAAGTGAACTTAATGGTATTTTTTGCAGAATTTTTGTCTCATACGGCTTTGCTTTGGCATCTTTTATCTTACTGGTCTTTTGCTAGTACATTATGATTTCCTACTTTGTGTTCTTTTGGGTTTTGTTTCTGTGTGTGTGGTTCCTGGGCTTTCTCTTTGTTTTTATATTTGTTTTTCATATGTTTTGTTTGGTTTTTGTATTTACCTGTTTGTTTTCTAAAGAGAGAGAGAGAAGGAAGGCATGGCGTTGGATGGATAGGAATGTGGGAAGGATCTGGGAAAAGATGAGGAAGTAGAAACTGTGATCAAAATGTATTATGTGTTTAGTGTCCAAGTGGGTTACATAGTAATGGGAAGAGGGACTGCCTCTGACATAATCTGATTGGCCTGCTCCTGCTCTTTGATCACCTCCCCCTGAGCGGGGAGCAGCCTTACCAGGCCACAGAAGATGATAATGCAGCCACTCCTGATGAGATCTGATAGACTAAGATCAGAAGGAAGGAGAGGAGGACCTCCCCTATCAGTGGACTTGGGGAGGGGGATGCGTAAAGAAGGGAGAGGAGGGTAGGATCGGGAAGGGAGGAGGGAGGGGCTTATGGGGGATACAAAATGAACAAAGTGTAATTAAAAAAAAAAAAAAGAATGTATTGTGTGAAGCAGATGCTGAGACTCATAACCAAACCTTGGGCAGAGTACAGGGAATCATATGAAAGAAGGGGGAGTTAGTAAGATCTAGAGAGGACGGGAGCTCCACAAGGACCAAATATATCTGGGCACAGGGGTCTTTTCGGAGACTGATTCTCCAACCAAGGACCATGCATGGAGATAACCTAGAACCTCTGCTCAGATGTAGCCCATGGCAGCTCAGTATCCAAGTGGGCTCCCTAGTAATGGAAACAGGGACTGTCTCTGACATGAATTCAGTGACTGGCTCTTTGACCAACCCCACCCCCGAGAGAGGCAGCCTTGTTAGGCCACAGAGGAGGACATTGCAGCCAGTCCCGATGAGACCTGATAAACTAGGGTCAGATGGAAGGGGAGGAGGACCTCCCTGATCAGTGGACTTAGAGAGGGCCAAGGAGATAAGAAAGGGAGGGTGGGTTTGGGAGGGGGCTACAGCTGGGATACAAAGTAAATAACCTGTAATAAATATAAAAAATAAAAATTATTAAAAAAATGTATTGTGTGAAAAAAATATTTTCAAAACAAAAGCCACTGTTCTAAAGTATCACTAAGATGAATTACAAAGTCATTAGAAGCCAGGGTTCTGACTTTTCATAATCTATAGTGAAAAATATCATTTTCTATAATTAAAAGTACTTAGGTGACTAGGAATATGAAAGTTTCATAAAGGAACAGAATACTAAATATTCTTTATATCTAAAAATAAATTAGAGTAAAATCTTCTATTCCTTAAAAGTTTCTTTGTTTCTTTTTTTGGAGTGAAACCAAACATCACTAGTCTAAAAGTACAGAGAAATTCAAACATGAACCAAACTTTGAGATTATGTAAATAATCAACTTTCACTGTCTGTGGGTCTGTCTCTAGCTTAAGTAATATAATCTAGAGTAACCTAGAGAAAAATAAAAGGGCATCATGGCAGAGGCTGGGAGCTCCAGGGAGGTGGTAAAGAAGGGTACAGATGGTTTCAAGGGGAAATGGGAGTGATAATTAAACCAGGACGTCAGAAAGGTGAGCAATCAGGGAGCAAGAGATACATAATACTAAGGATGTTTGAAAAACTATTGTTTTATATTTGCTGAAAATAAATATATATTAAATGTGTGTGTGTGTGTGTGTGTGTGTGTGTGTGTGTGTGTATAGTTTGACTGAAGTTATACAAATTGTGTTGATGTTGGCCACAAGAGTCACAGACTAACTGACAGACACCCACACCAGGCATGGGAAACCTCACTTTGAGTTTTTGGTCAGGGGAGTTTGAGAGACTCAAGTGGAAAAAAAAACTGGGTTGCCTCCCGGAATCTGAAAGTAAGACACTATTTTTGAAGACACCACACACTTCGGACAAAAGACCTGGAAGAACAGAGCTGGAACTGAGCTCAAGGCCTCCTCCCTGAGGACCGGCTCCTGTATCTTAAGGTGCTTTGCACGTTGCCAAAGGAACTTTGCATCAGTACTCCTACCCAGCTTCGTGGCTTACAAATCGCGGCCATGACCAGCACAGCAAGACGCCCCAAGGGAGCAAGAGAGGCACTTATAGCCAAGACCCAAATAACCGGACTTAAGGTCTGCTCAACAGGAGGCAAATTGGGCCTGGTGGTGCAAACCAAGGCAACCGCCCACAGCTGCTGAGATCCTGGAACCTAAGGGAGAGCCTGCTGCTGCCACCTTGCTAAGCTAACATAAGCTCACTGCATCCAAAACCTTAGCCCTACATCCACAAGTACGTATACCTTTCACGCATCAAAGGAGAGCACGGCAGAAATCCACAGCTGAAAAAAGTACAAAGAACAAGTACTGTGCAGAGCCCGGTCCCAACTGCTGTATCTACAACACAACCCCTAAGCCTGAGGCTTGGAGAACACATGGAGGAAAAGCTTTCAGCTGTGAGAACCAGAGGACCGGAATGTCGCAGGGAAGCTGCAGCCATGAAATTGCAACACTATGGCTGCATGAGCAAGACTATACAATGACACCAACAGGCAGCACGCCAGCATGGATAGGAAAATCACACAAGGCCTACCCTTACATAAAGAGCTCAGCCAAGCAATGACTACTGAGAAAGAATCAGTCTTTTCCAGGGACAAGCAACACTAAATGGACTTAGCAGGTTGTATTTCTGCGTGTTTGTGTGTGCGTGTGTGTGTGTGTGTGTGTGTGTGTGTGTGTGTGTGTGTGTATGTGTGTGTGATCATAATAATTATTAAAGGAAAAATGGTCACGGATTTGAGGAGTGGGAGAACATGGGAGTAGCTGGAGGGTGAAAATGAAGAGTGAAACTAATACAGTATTCATGTATGAAATTCTCAAAATATTAAAATAAATATTAAAATAAATTTTTGAGCAAGTTACATAATTTATGTTAATTAAACTACCATTAGCCTTTGCTTGTGGAAGGGCAAAAATCACAAAACAAAAACTTCAAAGTAAAACCCACATTATTTAATAAGCTTGAGAAACTTTATGTTTCATATATATAAAACATTCTCCCAATTTATAACCTAAAATGACAAAGACTATAATCCCATTCATCCTCCAAAACCTGGTATCAAAGTGGAAAAGTTAAATCTGTATCTGCAGCCTGATGGATCGGTCTTCACCTTCTATCCGAGGAGGGGTGCCGACAACAGGCTTTACAGATCTCCGCTTCCAAGCCTAACATCTTCACTTTTAATATTCCTATTTTAATATATCATCTCAATTCCTTAAAACCAGAGAAATAAAATTCAGGTAATATAGATCAAAAATACATAAACCTAAAGAGGCAAACAGATCAGGATTAAGATTGGCTCTGTTATTTTGGTTGGCTTTTGATGCTCCGTTTCTTTTATTATTCCTACTTGTTTGAACATTTCTTTTATGTGAAAATGGTCCATATTTTTTCTCATTAAGAAAATACTTTTACCTGACCCTGAGAAGGGAACTTAAGTAATGATTTTCACATGTCCAATACGAGCTGTAAGGTTGGTGTTTTGTTTCTACTTTTAATTTACAATAAAATTACACCCTTGTGAGTCCCAACATAAAATAACATTGAGTTAAAGCAAAACTCGGGAACTGAAGGCATCACCAGTGTCTGGGTCATTAGAAATCAGAGTGTTGCAGGCCATACTCCATTTGGATGGCTAATTAACTCCAAGCAGAAATTATATCATCTAAGCTGCAATTTACTACATTTTTTGTAACAAAGTGGCAATTCATGTACCACTTGGATTTCTTTTCAAAGAAGCAAGTGAAACCAAGTATATTGTAAGTTAATAATTGGCCTCTGTACGATTCAGCGTTCTCCTCACAGCCTGAAACCACTAAGAAATGTGTCTGCTTTGCTGAGTGGGCGAAGTACTTACAAAGTCTAGCTAGAGCTGTCCCTGGAACACATTAACCAAAATATTATCTTCAATAAGACCAGTTTTCAGCTGCCACCTACACAAAGCCAATACAAGGACCTCATATGCTAAAGAGAATGCTTCATTCAAAGTCTTCAACTAAGCCCAGGAATGAATTAACTAATATTTACAAAACATCCACATACAACCTAAGTTAAGTTCTATAATGAACATTGAAATTACACAATAACAAGTGCAAATGGGCTACCTTGTGCTTTCACATCTTTGATGATTTTCTGAAGTTCTTTCAGTTCTACATCAAGGTCATCATAGTTGAGCTCTCTTGATTCAACTTTTGGGGCTTGGAACAGAGAAGGGTCTGTCCCCAGGTATGAACACTGCAGGTGACCATCGTCACTGAGAGTCACTATCACGCCCTTTAAGTCACTGTAGGATGCAAGAGAATATGAGATGTGGTGAAATTTTCAGTTTTGACAAATGACATTTTTACTCAATGCAGTATAACATACCATAAAAAAATAAGCATGAAAATAGGCTTATTTCAAAGACTCAGTTATAATGTTTCAAACATCAGGTATATTTACAGATGTACAACACAGTACTACAGATGTATTACAGGAGGGAAATGAACATTAAAACACATTACGCCGGCCAGCACTGGAAGCCAATTACATAGCAAAATCTACTCTCAAATACTGATCTTAATCTGCAGTGCAGGTACCACTTGCTGATGTCATATGCAGCATGTGAATTCCACTTGCAAGAATGGGGCCAGAGATGGGCCTGGACTTCTATCTGGAGATAAGAAATGAGGCATGACCCCAACGCCTGGACACCCATGGAGTAACCTCAGGCCGGAACAGTTACAGCCAACATGTCTGAAAACGGATAAGAAGTCTTGAAGATAGACGTGTTCTCTCCTCTTCTTCCCTCCTCCCTCTCTGGATTCTTTCCACATGTGACCCCTCAAGGCTTCTGAACACACACTCCTACCCAAGAAGCTCTCCAATCTGCTCTCTTCTCCTCTCCCCATTCCTAGACAGAAAAGGCCACTGTCCTGTACACTAGCTCTCTCTCCATCACTGTAGTGATTCACTTTTTTTTCCTTACTGTCTTCTACAGTTTGAATGTGGGACCTTAGAGAGGTCATCAGGACAGGAGTGCTTCACCCTCGCAGACTAATTGAGATTGATTATGAAAAGAAGCTTCTGCTTCGATCTCCTTTCTTCCCTCCCTTTTTCTCTCCCCACATCCTGAAACATCATCCTGAAACAGATGCTGAAGCACAAAGGTACATACAGACGCCTGAGCCTTCACAAGCCTAAGTTAAATAATGTTCCTTTCTTTCTAAACCACCCAGTCCAGGGCAGTATTGTGCTGTCAGAGCAGCACAGTAGAGATAAGGATACTGTTCATCCTTCTTTGAGGAGCCATTAGCTCTGTTTCTCTCTAGAGGTTACCTATAATATACACATTCTGATTTTAATATGCAACATTTAGAAATTAAAGCAGCTGAAAGAAATGCTGTATTCTCTTGTTCCTTGGTATTCAGAGAAAACAAGCAACATTGTTCTAAATGATCTGGTGTAATACATGAGTTCTTTCAGTTTTTGTTTATTTTCTACAGTGGCCTTTGATCCAGCAACAATACTTTGTATTTTTGTTGCT
Source organism: Psammomys obesus (assembly GCF_907164565.1). NCBI lineage: Eukaryota > Metazoa > Chordata > Mammalia > Rodentia > Muridae > Psammomys > Psammomys obesus. Next base: position 12,619,862 of record NW_026586173.1, read on the forward strand.
TTTGCTTTAAATGTGTATACACGTATGTGCTGTTTGTGCAGCATATTTCCCTGATATCCTCGACCATCTTCCTTTCTGACTCCTCACCTATGAGCCCCCACTTGACACCCTACATGCTATCCCATTTTCATGCCATAAGTGCATACCTGATTTTATCTATCTATAAAATATAGAAATAATAAGAAAACATACTTTTGTCTTTTTATTGTATATAAATAATGCTGTATTGAAATGCACAAATAATTTTATTTAGTATGATTTTTCTTCCTCTTGCATCAGTTTTCCTGCAAGTGATATGACTTCGTTCTTCCAGGCTAGCAAGAGTTCTATTTTACATGTGTACCATGTATCCTATATTTTCCCTTACATTCCTCTGTGGTTGAACATTTATGCTGGATCAATTAGCTGTGCTGCAACAAATACTGCTACCAAGTGTCTCTGTACTGTACTGACTTGGAATCCTTTAGGTAAGTACCGCAAGTCATGTGGTAAGCTATCCTTTGTTTGCTGAGAAGCCTCTACACCAAGACCATAACGGTAGACTAGTTTACCTCCCTGCCGGCAGCACACAGCACACAGGACTCCCTGTTTACACTCTTGCCAGCATTTGTTATTGCTTCCTTAATAGCTAGCATTCTGACTAGGGCAAAATGGAATTTCAAGTAATTTTAATTTGCATGTCTGTGACAGCTAGCTAAGTTAAAATGTTTATTGACCATTTGTATTTCATCTTTTGAGAACCATCTGCTCATTTGATTACCCTCTTTACTGATATGATTATTCGCTTTCTTTTTGTTTAGTTTAAGCTCTTCGTATAGTATAGACATTTATCTTCCATCAGACATGCAGCTAGTAAGGATTTTCTCCCATCGTGTAAGTTATCACTTCATCCAAGTATGTTCTTTGGCATACAGAAACTGTTTTAATTTCTAAGATCCCACCTGTCAGTTGTTGGCCTTACTCCTGACTGACTGAAGTCCTAGCAAGAAATACCTTGCCCATTCCTCTATCTTCGAGTGTTTTTCCTATTTTTATCTGCAGTAGTTTGAGAGTTTATGGTCTTCCATCAATCCCTGGTCCACAAGGAGTTGAGTTTTACATAGGGTGAGAGATAGGGATCTGTTTTCATTCTACACCTGGATATCCAATTTTCACAGGAAAACATCTGAAGAGCCACTCTGTTCTCCAATGCCTATTTTTAGCATCTCTGTCAAAATTTAAGTGGCTATAGCTGTGTATATCAGGATCTCTATTCTATTCTGTTGATCTACACGTCTGTTTTTTTGCTACTACCAAGCTATTATGATTAGGATTACGATTACTGCATAAGTGTTTTGCCTGGATGTATGTCCTTGCACCTTCTGAATGACCTTGGAGACCAAAAGAACGAGCCAAGCGCCCTGGAACTGGAGTTACATGGTTTTGAGCCACCATGTGGGCGCAGGAAATCAAACCAGGTCTTCTGGAAGAACAACCAGTGCTCTTACTCACTGAGCCATCTCTCCAGTTCACCATGCTGTTTTGACACTATTTGCCACTGCTTTTTGTTTTTCTCTAGAATTTCATACATGAATCCTATATTTACATCATTCCTTCCCCTCCATCTCCCACTGCAACTCTTCCCATGACCCCCCCACTTCCTCTAAAATTGATGACCTCTTCAATTTTTATTGTTTTACATACACACACACACCCTATCTCTCTCTCTCTCACACACACACACACACACACAATTGAGTCTTTTTAGTGTTACTCATCTGTACATGTATTTGGGACTGACCTTCTGGGATTAGACAGCTTATCAGAGAGCGTGTCCCTTTAAAAGACTGATTCTCCCTCTCTCAGCAACCTTGGTTCCAGTAGCTCTACAGCAAGGGCTGTGGCCTTGTGGCACTTCCTCCATCCACACTATGTATCAGCTGGTGTTGCCATCATACAGGTCTTGTTTAGGCGACTGTGTTCTGCAGTTTCATGAGTACAACTTCCCGGTTGTGTCTACAGGGCACTCTCTAGCAGCAGGCGTCCTGGTCCTCTGACTCCTACACTATTTCTGCACCCTGTTCCACAATTATCCCTAAGCCTCAGGTATACGGCTATATTGTAAAGGTATCTATTAGTTATCCCTTTTCTTAATTAAAGCTGTTAGAGGGAGCAATTAATCAAAGGGGAGAGAGAATGAGAGCTCTAAACTCAAGACATAACTTTAAAGCTCCCCAACTCTCTATCATTGCCAATAGTCATATTGTTAACATAAAAGCTAAACTCAACTGAGAATAAATTATAGCACTGCTCAGTCTTTCCTATTCAGGGATCTCCCAGAAACCACTTCACTACCTTCTATAAATGCAAAATTCCAACTAGATGTGAGGGCACACACCTATAATTCTAGCAATCAAAAAATTGAGACAAGAGAATTTTTAGCTCCATACAACCTGGCCCACATAGTAAGACTGTCTCAAAAAAGCAAAACAACAAACATAGTCTACAACAATCTTAATCACGCTGAACCTTCTCTGGGGCCCAGGTGCAATAGGAGCGAAGACCTGTGACATCTTCATGGACGCAAAAGCTACATTGCTGTTACTGGACAGCAAAGCTAAGTGAGAATAGGAACACTAGAGTTCTCATACTGACCGCTGCTAGAGAGCTAGGTCAACCTGGATAGGTCCTCCAAAGTTCCTCATCTTTACAACAAAAAGACGAGAAATGATAATTCTCAAGAGCCAATTGCATAAGTTGGTTTTTTTCATCTACCTCACAAAATGAAGTGCCTCTGGGGTTGTGCCTTTCACTGCAAGGAACTGAAGCCACCTAGTGGTTGACAAAATCCTAACTTACAGCCTCAAAATAACTGATTTCCAGAGGGAAAAGACTCATCCTTCTCCAAATCCTGTTTTCCTTTACTCCCAGCCCCTTAAGGTCTAGGAACCTAAGTCCTCAAAAACTCCGATGTTGAAAGGCCTGTCTTATGCTGGCTTACCAAGACAAGGCAGAAAACATTCTTCTCTGAATTCAAACAGACATTCCCTGCTCACTCTTAACTTCCCAGAAGCCTATAAAGCAGGAGAGCTGGCATGACCCTGTACAAGCCTTCCTCCTTATTCAAACATATTACTCCTGAAATTAGCTTAAGATTTCTACCACATTCCAATACTGACAACTAAATGTTCTGAAATTCAGCAAACTTCAAACTAATGTATTGATTTGTAAGAAAATAAACCAATTTGTTCCATTGTTTAGATTCAAGCAATTGCCAATTTAGATGTAAAAGAATTATTTTGAAAACTATTGAGCTTCTGAGTTGGATAATGAGGGGTGTGTGTATTTCTTCAGCTTCTCAAAATCCATTCTTTACCTATGGTTGGCATCCAAACAGAAGAGAGGAGAGAAAAGAGCTAGGTCTTGTCTCACAGAAATACCTAACCTCAATATCAACAGGAAAGTCCAGTGATTGCTTGAGTGATTTACCTTGTATTTAAGTATATCAAAAACACTAGATATGGGACTGGAGAGGTGGCTCAGTAGTTAAGAGCACTGGCTTCTCTTCCTTAGAGGTCATGAGTCCAATTTCCAGTACCCATTATGATAGCTCACAACTGTTTGTAACTCCAGTTCTAGGGGACGGGACACTCTCACAAAGACATACATGCAGGTAAAATGCCAATGCACATAAAAATAAATAAATTATTTTTTTAAAAAAAACACTAGATACAATTTAGATCAAATAAGCAAAATTTAAGCTGTAAATAAATTCATTTATCATTTTTTTATTTTAAAAGATGCTAATACAAGCTTTAAAACTCTAGTGTATACTAATAGACTTTCTGTATAAAGCACCTGTGATAGGCAAAGACTTTGACCCAGGCCTACAGAACTACTAAATTAGTAATATAGTCATTTGGCATTTGTATACAATGAAAAATATTAAATATGTACTTATATTGACACATACAGTTTTAAACATTAATTCCAATAAACTATAAAGAAAAAATATCAAAAATGTAATTTTTAATATTTCTTCCTAATGGGTATTTTGCATAAGAACACAGGCCACACAGATTACAGAGACTGGACCTCCGGTAGAATTTCCTGCTGAAGGAGACAAAAGTCAAATGTAACACTGTGTGTCCAATTACTCCCAACTTAAAGTAGAGTTAACATTGGCAGAATTATTTGCTGACGCGAATCAGCTAACCCAGATACTTTCGTGGACTTTATGAAAGGTCAAGGTTGGAGATGCTATATCCCCAGAATATATAATTACTCTGCTCCTTTAGCCACAGAACACGAGACTAAACAAGAAGTGAGCTTGGGAATCTGAAAATAAGCCCGTCATTGCACAGATATTCCCTGCCTCCACAGCACACTAAAGCCAAACTCCAGATGGGTTGTTAAACGTTAAACTTTAAAATATGAAACTATAAAAATATTTATCTTCCTTTGAGTTGGGAAGAACATTTGCTGGGAGAAAACAGTAGACTAGAAATCAAAAAAAAAAAGTCTCTAGATGAAGTAACATAAAAATTTACAGTTGTTACGTGCCTAACAGCCAGGTTTGGTGGGGCTTGCTTGTAACCTCAGCACTGCCAATACTCTAGATGCTGTGGCATGAGGCTGCTGTGAGTATGCAGCCAAATTTGTCCAGACAGCAAAAGCAAGAACAACCAAGCTATATAGTGAGACTGGGTCGCAAAAACAAACAAACAAACAAACAAACAAACACCAGAGGCACAAAGAGAAAGAGTCAAACTTGGAAAAGAGTGGCAGCCACCCCAGAATCCTACTTATTAGGATGAAACATATGTGGTCCAATTATTCCGTTATTTTTGAACTATTGAAACAATTTCATGTGTTGAACGTAACACATAAGAAGAACTCCTACAAACCAGTTAAGGTCATGGCCCAAGAGGAAATAGTTAAAGGGCATGTATACACAGCACAGACACAAAGGTGGTGCAGTCAGGGTCTGGAGCTGGCTCAGAGGGAGAAGCACTCGCTGAGCATGACTGCTCTCCGTTCCAGCCCTGGAAACAGGATGACAGCGGAACATAATGCTGTGATCTCTAATCCCACGGAGATGGAAGGAAGCAGCTAAAGGACGGGGGGCTCACCAGGCCAGGGGAGCTGCAGCAGAGCACCCGGCAAGGCTGGAGGAACAAGAGAGACCCTACTTCAGCAAGGTGAAGAGAGAGAGAGAAGACTCCTGAAGGCTGTCCTCAGAGCTCCAAGCAAACGCCGCTACATGTATGCAAGTGTGCGCACACACACACACACACACACACACACACACACACAGTAAATAATGACGCAGACATTAAGTAAATGGGACAAATTCAAAATCGACAAGATGTCTCTCTTGGATTGTTCTCTAAATCAGGTCACCTCTGCACACTCGCGTGTGTTTTTGTTCGGCTCCTGTTCCCAGAGAGGTTACACGACACAGCATCTCTCTTGCAGAATAGAACTTTGAGTTTTCACTGCTTTGGGATACTTTTTAAAGCCTTTCAGAGAACATTTTAGAAATATGTATCTAAGCCTGAGCAATGCCTCCTCTTTGTACACATTAACCTTCTAGAGCTATTGAGAGAATTTAGAAGGAACTCAGATGAAAAGAGTGAGAAGGGTATTCAAACATGGCAAATTTAGGAGAATGTTGAAGAGCCACCAAGTTATGTCTTCGAGTTGGGGTGTCAATCATGGTGAGCTGGTTCCCAACATATGTGGGCCCCCCCCCCCAAGTTCTATCCCTGGCATTGCAAACATCACCCATAGAAAAGTAGTGAAAAAGTTACGGAAAGTAAAATGCTGGGTATAGATTGTACATAAAACACAGATCACTTTTGAAAGTCTAACTGCTGCAGGATGACAACTATAGCTACCTAGTGGGGTTATGATTTATTTCTATTTTGTTGTTACAAAATATTTTGAAGAAAAATTTTATTTTTTCAGGCAAAAAAAAAAAAAGTTTTCTTTTCCATTGTCAGAAAGTGAATTTGTATCAGCTACTTAGAGAGTAAACACTTGTGGCATTCTAAACCTTTCTCTGTTTTTCTTAGTCTGACAAAGGTCCCTACAAAAGGACACCCTGGAAGGACAAAGAGAAAAGGAACAGTTTCCTCTGCTTGCCAATACAACAAAGGATCGATTATCTTTACAAACAAGAGGAATACACCCTGATTCTGGCGACTCTCCAGCTTCGCTTTATGCAAAATAGAAGCATTTGAAGCTATCTGTTTGCCGACAGCTGGGTTTTATTATTGAATAAAGTGAGACATATCAAAGAAATCTTTTTTAATTCTTAATTTTTTTCTTCACATTTTATTCATTATATATCCCAATTGAAGCTCCCTCCCTCCAAAGAAATCTTTAATCCCTAATTTTTAATTTACCTAAATTTTAATGTACCGCCTCAGAAAATTGTGGAAGTCCTCTAGACAGCCTGTTCTGGGAGCAGCTTTCTCTACCCAGAGGATGACCTGGGCATCTGAACAGCTTTGAATCTATTACCACTCATATCAAACATCCACTATACAATAGAAGATACAACAAAAAAGAAGATGTGAAAATCTGGGCCCAGGGGTCTTTTCTGAGACTGATACTCCAACCAAGGACCATGCATAAAGATAACCTAGAACCCCTGCACAGATGTAGCCCATGGCAGCTCGGTCTCCAAGTGAGTGCCCTAGTAAGGGAACAGGGACTGTCTCTGACATGAACTCAGTGGCTGGCTCTTTGATCACCTCCCCCTGATGGGGGAGCAACCTTGGCCACAGAGGAAGACAATGCAGCCAGTCCTGATGAGAGACCAGATAGGCTAGGGTCAGATGGAAGGGGAGGAGAACATCCCCTATCATTGGCCTGGGGGAGGGGCATGGGTGGAAAAGGGGGTAGGACTGGGAGGGGACGAGGGAGGAGCTACAGCTGGGATACAAAGTGAATAAACTGCAATTAATATAAAATCTTTAAAAAAAAAAAAAAAAAGCAGGAAGCACTGCCGCAGGAGCTAGGATCCTGGACTGCAACAAAGGGAGAAAGTTGAGCTTTAGTGCGCACCAGGCTTGCGGACTGCAGACGTGGCGTTGGAGTGACTGTGCGCTGTGTAAAGGCTGTCCTTGTATAATCTAATGCTGACGTCTGTACCTGGGGAGGGCTGAGGACAGGTAGGACTTTGGCGTTGTAACCATCGCCTGTCACACAGCCACCGTAGCAATCCCCTTTCTGGTTTTAAAGGGGGCCTTCGAGCTCCCCTCAGGGTCACTGCCGTTTTGTGAAGGCGGCGACCCCACCGTGCTGGAATTCTCTGCAGAATAAACACTCTTTGCTTTTACATACAAAAAGAAAAGATGTGATTCTTCCCCCCCCCCCCCCCCCCCCGTCAAAAATTGGCCCAGGTAGAAGGGAAACTACGTCTTTATTTTAAATGGCAACTCTGTCCCTCTGGCAGATACTACGGTTCAGTAGACAGTCTGTCCTGTGACCTTGCGTGAAAAAGATGACCAAGGCTTCAGAGAGCAAACAGCACAAAAGACAGACCCGCAATTACAAACAGATTGTCTTTACAAGCAGATTCTTAGTGAGCAATAAGACAAAGAGAGAATCTGCCTCCCCTCCCCCTCCCCCAAAAAAGGATATATCATACATCAACTGTTCACCTCTGGCCTAAACACACATACAAATATACACGAATACCTGCACATACACATGCACCCATATACACATGAATATGTTCACACACACCAAAAAAAAAAAAAAAATCAATAGAAAGAACTAAAGTCATCCTCCCCCTAAAAAGCAGCAGAAAACATAATTTCTAGTTCATATAACTCACAGGAGGACTCATATAAAATAAAACAAACAAATAAAAAGAGAAAAATTAACACCAGAAGACATACAAGTGCCAAAAAGTGCTCAAAACACAACAAAGAAATTCAGCAAGCCAACATGTCACCCTACAAGCTTGTGACTTCTCAATAATGGAAACCAAGCACCAAGACAATGGGAGTGACTAGGACCTACCTTAAAGAATCAATGACCAGATAGAAGACCCCATGAGCGGAGGAGCAAAGCAAGAAAATCAGTTCAGGACATAGAGATGAAAATCACCAAAGCAGGCAAAATGGTCATTAACTTGAATGAGAAATTCAAAATATGGACAAAAGTTTCAAAAAGAAATTTACCATGCTGAAAAGGAATCAAACAAATTATAAAAATGAAAGAATTAATCAATCAAATAAACAACAGGAAGCATAATCTCCACACAAGACTCCAGCATAAATTTCAAAGACAGAGAACAAAACCAAAATTACATGATTTAACAATCACGACCAGAATATTCGACAACACCAAGATCCTTTATTCAAGAGACCAAACATAAGAATCAGGGGTGGGGGCAGTATGAAGTCTGAAGGCATAGAAAATACGTTTAATAAAATTAAAGCAAAAAATGTGACAAACTTAAATGGACATCAATACACAAAAAAGGTATTGAGTGCACCTAACAGCCATGATCTAGAGACTAATCTGCTGACAACTACAAGCAAAGAAACAATACCAAAACTTCAAGGAAGAAAACACCAGTTCATATATAAAGACAGAAACAACAAAATAGACTCAGATCTCCGATCAGTATTCTAAAATCCGGGGAAGTAGAGGATGACATATTTCAGCTGCTGCAAGTTAGTGACTGTGAACCGTCAGCAAAGCCATTCATTAAAGCTGAGGGGGAATATCACCCATCACCTTGGACACAAACTAACTCCAAATGGATCAAAAACCTAAGTGTGAAACCTGGAACACTGCACTGCTGGGAAAAAACCTAGGCAGTGCCCTACAGCATGTAAGTGTAGGAAAGGACTTTGTGAGTCTGATTCCATTTGCCTAAAAATTGACAAGTGGAACTTCATGAAACTTGAAACTCTCTGCACAGCAAAAGAAGCCAGCAATTGAATAAAGAGGAAGCCCACAGAATGGGTGAGAATCTTTGTCAGCTACACATCCGATAGAGGATTAACATCCAGAAAACATAAAGAACTCAAAAAAAAAAAAATTCAAAAATGGGCCTGGGACCTGAACGTGGAGTTCTCAAAAGAAGAAAAGAACTGGCTATAAAGAATCTCAAAAAGTGTTCATCAGCCCTAGCAATTAGGGAAATACAAATCAAGACAAGTTCTGAGATTTCATCTGACCCCCAGTCAAAATGGCAAAAATCAACAGAACAACCCTATTAAGAAATGCTGGAGAGTGTGAAAAATGTAACACTCAGGGGCGGGAGGGATCTAATGTCTGGATGCTGGAGCAGAGGGTACCTGGACCTGAGGTTCATCGCTCTCTTGAGTATTGGGAAAGGGCAGGGGCCTTAAAGTTCGTGACTCCTGGACCCAGGTGATGTCCATGGGGACACTGGATCCAAACATCCCTAACTCCCCAGATGTCCCCTCCAGTCTGGGAAGCACCAAAGTGTTTTGGATCTAGCCGCCTGTTTACTCACAGCTTTCACAGTCTCTGATCTTCTTACCCTTTGATACAGAACACACTGGACGCTGCCATCTTTAACACACACCCCCCGCCTTAAGCTTTGTTCTGATACCTGTCACAAGGAAACCTTTTTTCCAAAATTGTAGTGCTTAAATATGTCAAAAACAAACCGCTCAACATCCCACTCTAGAAGTCTGAACCAACCCCAGCTAACAGAGTTGTGCTGGACCAGATGTCATTCTTGCCTTGGGTGATCATTCCTCTGCAAGCTGCAGCATTTGTGGGGATCCCATAGACAACAAATGCCATGAAGGTTGTAGGGAAACAGGAACCTTGACTCATTCATGGGGAGAGTGTAAACTGCTAGAGCCACTTATAAAAGCAGTCTGGAGATTTCTCACTTACTAAAAGTGGAACTATTTTATGACCCTGATAGACCATTCCTGGGCTTCTACCCAAAGAGCTCTAGGTCCTACCACAGAGATCCTTGAGTGACCACGCTTACTGGTGTACTAACACTACTGTTTTTGTATGTTTATGCATGTATGGGTTTTGTGTGTTTATGTATGGGTGTGCCTTGATACACATGTGGAGGTCAGAGGACAGCTTTGTGGAGTGGGTTCTCTCCTTCACAGAGGGTCTTGGGATTGAACTAGGAAAATCAGGCCCACAAGGACTGAGCCATCTTGTTCACACCTGCTTTTTTCTAACAAACTCACTGCTTTATGAAAATAAGTCTGACATTAAAAAGAAAAACCACCGGCATAATTTCTTTCAAGTGTGTGTCAAGGAGTTGCTTTTTCAATTTTTTTAGAAACAATTACGCTCTTTTGGCCCTTTTCTATACAACCACTTCATATTACTATAGCCTGGTGCCCACAGCTCACACTGAATACAAAAGTGTTGTGCCAGGAGGAGGCAAATCTAGAATCTAAATTTCCTGCAGTGTTTTTCCTCACTATTCCAGGCTGACGTCCAAAGAAGGGAACTTTTTAATGATTTTTAAGGTGCAGTTTGAGGCTTGGTAAATGACACTCAGCTATTCTTGTTCCCCACCATTACTCTTAACAATCAAGAATGTGGGTTATTTAAGGGACGGATGTGGTCATTAGAAATGCCCGGGAAATGTTCAAGCAAAATGGAAGAACCAAGGCCAGTTTCCAAAGACATCACAGTAGCAGCAACTCTACAAAAATAAGTAGTCACCAAAAGTCGCACAAATTACAGAGTTATAAATGGAACTGAACAAAATTCCTTTGTAGTAAGGACATTTCTTTGCATTAGGACTCAAGACAAACCTGTTCTTTCATTAGACTTATTAGAAAAGACTACATAAGGCTATTAAATCACACAAATTTATATTTGCAGACTAAACAAGAAATTGCTAACTAGAAAAAAAATGATATAACTCTTAAAAGTAGCTATTTTGTATTTTGGACACAAAATTTATTTAGAAGGGCTTTGCTCGCTGTAACTTCGCTCACTGTTGTAAAAATCAATTAGTATCTCCGACATTCAAGAATCTAAAGATACACAAGCTATTCGAGGCAATCTCATCAAAGAATTGAAAGTGTAGTGGGTGCTGCAGGCATGTTGTCAAGGGAGACTCTGGAAACACAAGAGAAGAACATCAGAATCCAGCAGCGAGGAAGAAAACCCATCCTCTAGGGGGTGACACAGGGGACAATGAGGGAGGGAGTGTGGCACCACAGCAGAGCTCTCCATGATCACACACCACAGTGTGGCATAGTCCTTTTACTAAGAGGCAGAACCAGTCACTTAGTGAATATCTACCGAGTACCAAAGATGTGGCAGGCACAGTTCCAGAGCGGGGAGCTCAGTGACGAAAAGACACAACAAGTTCTGGCTTCCTGGGCTCAGACTCCAAGGAAGGCAGGAAAGTGATAAACATAAGAATCACACATGTGCTGCGCTCAACAGTGACAGGTGCTACAGAGAAAAATTATGCAGGTAAATAATGAGCCAAACTGGGTCAACTGTGAAGCATGTGCTATGATCTTAGCACGGAGGCTAAGACAGACAGGTCTGAAGTTCCAAGACCTACCTGATTTTCATAGACTTTGTATCAAAAAATAAAAATAAAAATAAAAATAAATAAAGCAGTCAAACAGGACACAAGAGAACAGCTATGCCATTTCCAGGAGTCAGGCTGAGAGCTACTGCCGAGGAGTGCAGTGGCAGGGACACGGGCACGGCTCTCGGCTGAAATGCCTTTCTCTCTAGTGGGACGAAAAGGAAAACTGGTCAGTGATTTTAAAGCAGTAAGAGGAAGGGTAGAGGAGAACTTTGGAATGTCTGGCAAGTACTGTAGACTGCATCTCACAATGGGAAGGTCACTGGAAGATCCGAGTGGAGAGAAACCATGCATTTGTTCATTCTCCTTCACACCTGAAACGAGATTAGTCTCCTGCTCCTCACTTCTCCAGGAAGCACTCACTGTGCAGCTACATAATATTATGTTCGAAATAGTGTTTTTTAAAGTAACACTATGGTAGGTGTGGGGTATATACTTATAATATTAGTACTGAGGAAGCCAAGGCAGGGGGTTGAGTTTGAGACCATCCCAGGCTGTATAACAACACCTGGATCAACAGAGGCAAAAAAAAAAAAAAAAAGATCCTGTTTCAACAGTAACAGCAATAAAATTTAAATTTCTTTTTTTAAAACACCATAGTAAACTGTCATGTTCGAAAGTCCTCTCCAGTAACAAGGGGATAAAGGGTCCCATCCTATTCTGGTCTGGGGTGGCCCTTGTTTTGTTTTCTAAACAATCTCACAAGCAGCCCAGGCTAGCTCAAACTCCGAATCTGCCCTGCCTCAGCTTCCAGAGTGCTCGGACTGTGTGCAGTCTGTTTGGCTCCATGGCTAAGAGCACATCCTGTTCTTGTTGAGGAGCAGGTTCAGTTCCAAGTACTCACGTCCAGTGGCTAACAACCACCTGTAACTGCACTTTAGGGGACCCAATGCCCCTGGCCTCCATGGGCATCTGCAGCCACGTGCACACACCTGCACAAATGCGTTATTACAAAAATAAAACCTATCTTTACAAAACACCATAGGTGAAGCAATGTAATTACTGAACAAAGGGAAACAACGCTTAAAAGGTTCATAATTGAATTGAAGAATTGGAGAAGGTTTCCTGAGGATCTGGAAATCAAATAAGAGTAAAAGAGATGGACCAAAGAAAAGCACTTCAGTCAGACAGGCATCAGGAAGGGAGTCTATGTGAACACAAATGTCACTGCAAATGCGATAACGCTGAGTCACTGGCAAGAGACTTCTTTTCGCATGAGACTTAATTCAATAAAATGCAAATGTCTATGAGCTACATTATTCTTTTTTCAAAATTAAAGCATTTTTAATATATCACATGGGAAAATTCAGAGCTTACATTTTTGCATATTCTATTGAATAAAAGAATATCAGTAGAAAAAAAATGGTCACTATTTTTAAGCCACCAAAATGTTAATACATAGATGTTTTTAGGGGGAAAAAAATCAGAACAGCTTTCAAACAGTACCAAAGTGAGGTGAACATTCAGTGATAGATAAAAGCACAGGGCTGGACTTGGCAGATCTTGTGTGTTAGAAGCACAGTAACACAATTAGGTAACTGTTCACAAATGCAGTCCTCTTTAAAATGCACATCTGATCATATCGTTCCCAGGAATGATATGGGAGCCTGCAATGATTTCCATTTTACAAATCAAAGTCCTTCGTACAAAATAGTATTTGCTGCCTGCTGACCTTGCCAGGCTCCACTAGCGGCCTCCAACCCCCTACACCAACCATCCACCTCCACAGCCTCCACCACAGTTCTGTGGAATGCCTACTCCTGGTTCTGTGGAATGTCACTCTCTATGTCCTTTGGTAGCTGGTGTGTTCCTTCTCTCTCCTCTTCAAAGGGATCATCATATAGTTCAGGTTAACTCATCCAATACATTTCAAATCACATGTCAAAAACTGTTTGACATGATCTCATCATGAATATGATCTCATATTCTAGGTTTGGGCCCCTGTCACATGTTCCCAAAGCACCTAGTACTGTGCTTTCATGGTATTTTTACTGTTCAGAATTTTGTGCAAATCTCAGTCTCCTGCTGAATAGGTTCTATTAGTTCAGTGACCAGAACTGTTTTGTCATACCCAGAGTCTAGCATGGTACCGAACATAGAGGCAACTAATTAAGAACTTGCTAAGTTAATTGAATGGAGGCAAATTAGTCCTTGTTATCAGGGCGTCCCATGTACTACAGCATGTTTAACAGCCTGCCTGGCCTCCATCCACCAGATGCCAATGACAGCATACCCCTGTAGTTATGGCAACCAAGAACCTTCTTCAAACTCTGGGCAATGTCCCTCAGATACTAAGGCAAAATCATTCTGATTTGAGAGACACGGACCTAGCTAGCACAACGGTACAACATAGTTTTACAAGACAGTCCTAACCAACGCCTGTTGTGTGGGGAAGATTGTTAGCAAAGCCACCTTTGCCTCTCAGTCACATAAGTAAGGAGGAGAGATATCAACATCCTACCTATGGCCATCTGGATGTGTCTTACACAAAATGAACAAGCTATTTTGAACATAATGGACAAAGTTTTACTGCTAACATCGCAGTAACTATCAGCATTAACTATCAACATAATGTCCAATATATGTGAATTTAAAAAAAGAAAACCGGAAACCTAACTTACAACCCTGACATGAATGTGGAGAGCAATTTATTACTGTGTCCAGCTAGCAGAACAGGAATAGTAGGTTCACCACCGGGGCCTGGAGCCTTCTCAGCCATGGCTCTTGGCCATATTTGCAGTATCAGACAAATGTGTCATCCTGTGGATGGGGTCTTAAATCCAATCAGAGAGCAGCTGGTTACCCCATAACATCTATGACACTGTTGCACCAATGAGACTATGTTGCCACGTTGGTCACAGGGCTCACAGTTGGGTAAGACAGATGGTGAGTTTTTTCCACAGCAGCCAACATAACACTTTCCACTACTGCGAAAGCTTGTCAGCAGGGACAAAGCTTCTTGGTCACTACCTACTTGATTTCTCCATATCCTGTGAGAGCATGTGGTATTTTCAGCACTAGGGTCTTATCGTTAACTTCTTGTAGACGACCAAGGACAGTGGCAAAAGCCCGTATTGTTTTGGAGTCTCTGGAATGCTCCTGACCAACATGAAGGGAGTTACACTAGACCTGGAACTGGGATTTTTGTTTGGCAACCTATGGTATCTAAAAGCCTTGTCTCCTGTGTAGGATAACTTTCAATTAGATAGATAATAGGTAGGTAGATACATACATACATACATACATACATACATACATACATACATACATACATACATACATACACACATACGTAGATACACAGATAGATACATAGATGACAAATGATAATTTATGAAGTTTGGGTAACAATAGATTTCCATATAGCTTTTTGAAATATCATTAGTATTTATTCCTTACCAACCACTCCTCTGCCCTCATCAGGAAGTTTCTCTGTGCACCGTGGATAGCGGCTAATGCAGAAACTCACAATGGTCAAAGTGCAGAGAATAAGTGTCAGTGGAGCGCTCAGCCAGAAATAGGATCTCTCTCTCTCCCTCCCTCGCTCTCTCCCTCCCTTCTTCTTTCTCCCTTGGTTCAAGGAATAGGGAGTGAAAAGATTTTTAAAATTTAGAGCTGAGGAAGACCAGAGTGAAACATAAGTCTATAAGTGAGTTCCAGGACAGCTATAGCTACATAGTGAGACCCTGCCTCAATAAAACAAAACAAACAAACAAACAAAAAAGTCATGGGCTCTAGTATTAGCAAAGCCAGTGAATTGACAGCAGACAGAAGTAAGACAAAACATAGAACGAGTGATAGCACATAATTATCAGTGGAATCTGGAAAAAGAATGACATGAAAAAGTCAAAGAATATTTAGCCTGAGAACGCTAAGTTTGAAGCCATTTGTGGGTACAGTGTAGGAGGAAAGTTGGTTTGCACCATGTGAGTGAGGAGGTGAAGACAAGAGCAGGTGATGCCTGCCAGACATGTGAGCACGTTTGCAGACAGACTGTCAGGACATGCTGTTTCTTTGGTCCCAATGCCTCTGGGCTTCTCTTACTTCTCCACCTCCAAGGCTAGCTTTTCTATCCCCTAACACTTGTCTACACCTCTCTTCTTCCTACTTCCCACTAATTTTGAGACTCCAATGCTATATCAGACCTTCCTACCTCTCTGCTGAGGACGCTCAGCTTAACCTCTCACTATAACTGTGAACACATGGGGCCAGATTACTTCCACATATTTCCACTCAAGGTATATTAATTTAGAAGTCCTTTTAGCTCAAAATATGCCTCCAAACATGTCTGCTGCCCTTTATACATCTCAGTTACCTGAAAACAAAACCTTTCTCCCTGCTCCTATTTTCTAAGTTCTTCCAATATCAAGATAATTAAACCATCATCAACACTCCAATCACCAAAGTTATTTCTCTCTTTCGATCCTCCGTATTAAAAGTCAGTGTCTTCCTTTGCTTCCTGTTGCTGTGATAAAACACCATCATTAAAAGTAACTTGGGGAGGAAAGGATTAGGATTTATTTGGTTTACAGGTCACAGTCCATCTTAGAAGGAAGCCAAGGCAGGAACTGAAGCAGAGATTGTGGGGAAATGTTGCTTGCTTGGCTTGCTCCTCCTGGTTTTCTCAGTTTGCTTCCTTATGCAACCAAGGACCACCTTCCTAGGAATGTCATGGCCCACAGTGGGGGAGGCCCTCCCACATCAATCATTAATCAAAAGATTCTCACAAAGACTTGCCTACATGGTACTCTGATGGAGACATTTTCTCAGCTGAAGGTCCATCTTCCCAGATGATCCTATCCTATGCCAAATTGAAAAAATAAAAAAATCTAACCAGGACAGACACCATCTCACTGAGTTTCCTCACTTGCTGTCTGAGTTCCCTCACTTGCAAAACGATGAGCCTAAGCCAATGAACTAATGTGCCTTTTAGCAGCTGGAATAATCTAGCTCAAATACATTGATTTTAAGCTAGCTTGGGTTAGTGGCTCTCAGTCCTGGCAATGTATTAGAGTATCTGAGAATCACCTATAAAACACAACGCTACTGTCCCCACAGCCCGTGATGTTTAAAGACCTTCACACTTCAGTGTCTCTGAGATCACTGCTACTGAGAACTAGGGTTAAGACCAGTGGCTCTCAACTGTCCTAATGCCGGGAGCCTTTAATACAGTTCCTCGTGTTGTGGTGACCCCCAAACATAAAGTTATTTTCATTACTACTTCATAACTGTAATTTTACAACTCTTATGAATTGTAATGTAAATGCCTGTGTTTTCTAATAGTCTTAGGCAAACCCTATGAACAGGTCATTCTTTTCTATAGCTCTATACTCATAAAATGCCAAATATCAAATTATGATAAATTTTAGCAATAATAATTCTTTTTTCAGTATGAGTCTTTTACTGTTCCCCAAGACACCCCAAACCATACTTGTAATTCAGGATCTTGTTTCTGGAGCAGGGTATTTTAGGTCTTATGCATCAGCCTGTTCCCTTTTCAGACACATAGATACCATCCAGAAACTTGCCAATATCCTTGTTTGTAACTGGTGTGGCTTGCTGAATCAGAGCCACTGAATCTGAAACAAGTTCAGTGTATCTCCTTCAAGGATTAATTCATCCTGCAGGGCTTGAGAGACAGAAGAAGCAACACCTGTCCTCATCAGAACCCTGCAGATGAATTTTTCACCCAAGAAATTTCAGGTTTCAACTAAAGACCCATTCTCCTGGATAACGACATTGGTGGGAAGTGAACATACACACCTCATCTTGTAGCAGAAGCCCACTGTAACACCCTTGATCATGTTCTGACCATGACTGCAGATGGTTCTGACAGTGGCCGGTTCCTTTCTGTTACTCCGTCATTTGTCAACCCAGAGCCCCTCCTTTTTCTTTCCAAGAAGACTCAGCTCTACATTGATGTGATTGAAGCCCCTCTGTTGAGTTCCCCTCGGGCCTCAATGACTGTGAGCCCCTTCAGAGTGATGCCAATATTTTCTGGGATGTCGGCCATCTGATTGCTGAGAATGGTCTTCATTCTTGTAGTTGATGGTGCAAAGAGAGAGCAATAATAATTCTTGAATACAATCCAGCTGACATAGTTTTTAAAACCCACTGATGTTTACACTTGACCTACTTTATTATTGCCTGAAAGCTTAGGATAATCAATAAACAAACAAACAAACAAATCTTCAGATTTGCTTTTCTTTTAGACAACAAACCAATTCTTTAATTCTACTCAACTCACTCTCAGAAGAGCAGAGAAGGCTGTGATAAGCTACCTCTTCCACACTGAGTCCTCACTAAGTTCCTTCCAAAGTTTTGGGAGGACACTGCTGTGCTTCTAACTCCTGGGGTCTCTTAGAGAAACATGGCCACCTATGTCCTGAGAACAGAACCCAATCCCTTAGCTACATATCTCTCGCCAGAAAGAAATGGCATGTATGCACCTGTGCACCTTCAGTCTTCCCTGATCATACAGACACTCTCAAGGTCACAGGCCACCTGTGACCACAGGCCACTCGTTCCACCTGGCTTTTGACTTGTCATTCATTAAATGAGGTCATGTTATGGACCTGCTAACAATATCTTGCAATTGGTTTGTTTTAGAACCTGAATTTTTGAGATTATAAAATAAAAAGTTCACAACAAACTCAGACAAATTGAAGGAATGGACAGTTCAATTGTTACATAAATCTATCTTTATTTACTAAATTTCTATGAAACTTACTAATTTATATTCACACTCAGCAATAAATAAATCATGCAAATGCATTGGAATATAACTCACATTGATAACATTTTTGTTATAGGATACTCTCAATATCTACCTGTCTTTAAAGCTGAGAAATTTCTGCAAAGCAAATAGTTGCTAAAGCAAAGATTTACTAAGGAGGATAATTTTTAGAGCATGTTTGACTACCAAGAAGAATTATATTAAATTCTACATGATTTATGATAAGCCATGCATATAAAAACCACATAAAGCATGTACCCTCCATGTGCAAGGAATGAAAATGACTTTCTTTATGGCTGCTAATTATATCTTCTGTTACTATTACAACTATTACTATAGGTTCTAAGTACCCTTTGAGTTCAAAAGACTTCAAAACACTGACTGCCTCACTTCTTATCCAATGAAGATACACTATAAGAAAAATAAAAATCTTAATTTTGTTACTGCATGCACACAGCAAATATATACTACAAGTTGAGAGCTGAAGAGACACAGCGATCACCGGTGACTGTCATTAGTTGGACTGCTTTCAGTTCTTTTTCAGTTAAGAAGTCTAGAAGAGTCTCCCACACCTCCACAGCTTTTAGACTCCTCAGACTTTATTCACAAGGGCTGTTCCTACAAATATCATTTCATTCAATAAATTGCTTATAAAATTTGCTATCTCAGTTGCCTGACAAAGCATCTTATTGTATACTTCTCCTGTGATACATCATGCTAGAGTCATATGAAGATAGAATTTGAGGGGATTTTTCAATGTTTAAAATATGAAACAAATTACTCTGGTATCTAAAACAACCTGACTGTGAAAGCAACTCCCACGCACATGTGGGAATCCTTTGCAAAGCTATCTCTTATCGGAGTCTAGGTAATAACAGAGGCACACATTTATTTTTGTATGTCTACTCTTACAAAACACAATTTTTGCAACATAACCTCTCAAAAGATGAAAATACTTCAAATGCTTTCTACCCTGAAATACTAACCCAATAATTCAAATATCTGGCTGACAGGATTCAGGACACAAATCTTTTCAGATTAGAATCAAAAGAAAAGCAGCTCCTCATTCTTACTCAAGATTAATTCAATGACTGCATGAAGACTTCAGTGTTAATAATATAAAATGAATTTGGTGTGCGGAATGAAAAATACTTCAGTAGTATAATGGCCTTAATTACAAATTCATTAAATAAAATAACTTGCCTTTTTTAAATCATAGTCTTCTACCATTTTCAAAATTACTCACTTTAAATAATGCTTCAAAATTGGTTTGCTTTTCATCAAAAAACATTTGTCAACTGGGCAGGGTTACACATTTATAATTTCAGCACTCAGGGACTGTTGCACGAGGATCACAGATTAGAGGCTGGCTATCTTGAGTGAAACCCTGCATATTAGTTAGTTTTCTACAGCTGTGATAAAACAATGTGACTAAGTCAATGCACAGAAAAGAGTTTATCTGAGCTCATGGTTCCTGAGTAATAAAAGTTCATCAAGGCAAGGATAGCAAAGCACAGCAGCAAGCAACAGACATGGTGGCAGGGACAAAAAGCTAGAGCTCACATCTTCAAATTGAAACATGTAGCAGAGACCAGGCAAAACTATAAATACCCAGAGCTTGTCCCCAGTGACATAATTCCTCTAACAAGGCAACACCTCCTAAACCTCTTCTGAACAGTTCCACCAACTGGGGACCAAGTATTCAAATATTTGAGCACACTCAAACACCCTGTCTCCAAAACATAACAGAGTAGGAGTATGGGATGGTAGGGGGTGTGTAAAATGCATTATTAATCATGAAACTACAAAGAAAAAGGAAGATGCTAGAAAGTATATTACATTTCATTAAACTATAATAGGCAATAAGTTCTTTTCATAATGCTGAGGATAAACAAGGGAAGTCCAAATAAATTTAAAAAAAAAGAAATGTTGGAATATTTTCTTTGGCCTTTCTGGTTGGCTTCATAATTACTGTCATCCTGTTAAGAACCCAGGCTTGCCTGGCATGGTGGCACTGGAGAGGCTGAGTCAGGAGAGCAGGCATGGACCAAGGTCAGTTTGGGCTTCACATGGAGGCCTGGGAATTATGTCAGTGTTAGTAAGGGATATGTAAAACTACCCAAAAGAGGAGCCAGGGAGCAGAGACATGGCCCAGCTAATGAAGGCACTTGCCTTGAAAACTTCAGAAGCAGAGTTCTATCCCCAGAACCCATGGTAGAAAGCGAGAACCAACTCCCAAAAGTGTCCTCTGACTTCTATATACATGCTGTGCTCTGTGTGTGTGTACATGCCACACATGCACATACATGCACACATACACAAACACGTTTAATTTAAAAAGAGTAACCATATGTTCTTTAAACAATAATTTAATGGCCCAGCATTTTTATTCTCTGTTTTTAAAGGATGTTAGAAAGTATCAAGCTGAGAATAAGCATATAAACTTCAGCCTATTCTAATAAAAATGCTAAAAATCAAAGTTTAAAAAAATTAAGAGTCAGGCAAGATGGACTGCATATAAAGGTACTTGTGCCAAACCTGATAACCAAGTTAAATCCGCAGAACCTATATGATATAGTAAAAGAATCATCTCCTAAAAGTTGTTCTCTGACCTCCACATATGTATCAGTGCATGCACATGCATGTGTACACACACACACACACACACACACACACACAAACTTGAATTGTTTTTTTTATTTAAAGCACCCAAAAAGGAAGTGTATACGTTTTAAAAATATGCTTATTATAAAACAGCCAATTTCTCAATTGTATCTACAGAAGCCAGATAACCAGCAGATTTTTTTTTGAAATGCTAAGACTATGACTACTGAAATGGAATTCCATACCCAGCACAAGTATCCTTTCAAAGTAGGCATAAGATAAACAAATACTCTAAAAGAAAAGCTGAGAGCTATACTTAGGAGTTGGAAAAAAAAATTAAGGCTAGAGCAACTTAAAACACAAGCTCAAAAGAAAAAAAATAACAAAAAGGATAAGGGTATGTAGCTCATTTATAAAACTTCTGGCTAGCATGGATGAGGTCCTGGGTTAGGGGATGGGAGGATCTTAAAGATTTAAAAAGGAAGAGAGGTGATAAGAATGGTAAAGTGTGAACATAACTAAGTGTTATTAAATATTAATAATGTATCACTATTATGTAAATCACTATTAAATCTATCATAATGGAATTGTATTAGTAATGTGTGTGTATATCTATGTGTATATATGTGTGTGTATGTGTGTATGTATATATATGTATCTATATACAAGTGGATGGGAAAAAGAAAAGTGTGTCCAGAGTTAATCTGCCCAAACTCCTAAAGGTAGACTATAAGGAACTATAGTCTATAAGGAAACTATAAGGAAAGAATCTTATTACCTTCCCTTTACCATAAGCAGACATTTTAGGAAAAAAGAGCATTGTTGTTGATACTGAGAAACTGTTTTCTCAGTAATGCGGCTATGAACTGGATGTGTTCTGCTTTCCTTGAAAACCTTCTACCTGTTTCCAATTAAATCTGGCAAGAAGAAACTGACCACTGTATCCAAGGATCCCTCTTCCTCTGGCCAATAGTGAATTTGGCCAGCATCATGGCTGGCAAAAGGCTGGAGAGAGGAAGGGACACGGGTTCCGGGTATTCACTTCACCAACTCCCTCCCTGTGATCGCCAAAGTCGATAAAGAACGCAGCTGAGGATAAGAGCTCCTGCCAGGCAGCCCTCTACTGTACATGCAGCTACTCTGCGAGGATCAAATGATAAATCTTCTCTTGGTCTTTCATGTGTGGAAATAATGAGATTCTCTGGTGTCAGCATCAAGCTGCATCTCCTTCTCTTGTTAGCTTCCGACGCTTGTGACACTACAGTCTCAGTTACCCTGCTTCAGTGTGCCATCTATTTTCTACCATGACAATTTATAACATAAAAGGTAATAAAAAATAGAATAGAGATGCTAAAGTCAGGACCATATCTCAGACTGTCTTATATCACCTATAAAAAATTAGTAACAATGCCTACTTCAAAATGTACTGTTTAGTATGAATTGTATTTAAAGTACATACATTTCATTGTCATAAAGTTACAGACATTTGCGGGGTAGTGTTGTTTCGTTTTGTTTTACTTATACATTCAGTGTATAGTAAGAACCAGGTAACCACCATACCCATCACCTCAGTCTAGGACTAACAGCGTACTAGCTGTTCTGATGCATGGATTTAACTGGTGTCAACCATAGCCCTCCTACTGTGCTATGCGGAATATTTGCAGTTGTTCCTCCTAACCATGGTGTTATTTGATAAAATAAGCTCAGGTTGGCAACTCACACAAAGCAAAGGTTAAGTAAGTAAATTATCATGATGATTGATTATTCCTATTTACTTCAAAGGTATAATACAAAATTAGCCACATAACTATTGTCAATATGTTTAAAGGTTTTTACTTTGTTTGCTAGATAACAGATCAAATTTCATACCAGAAAGCTAGGCCAATGGCAAAATGTGCCTTTTAAAAACCATACTTTGCCTAGCACAAGATTAAAATATAAGTAGTGTACATAAATCTTCTAAGTAAACAGACACTGCACGGCTTAGAAGAGAACGTTCACATAATAAGTGGTTCTGCTCCGATTCAGCCTTATTGGGGGGAGAATGAAAACACAGTGGCACAAACTGGGATAACTCTCACTCCAGCTGGCTCCAGGCTGGAGGAAATTCTAACTGGTTCAAGTCAAAGCAAATCATCTGAACACATCATATACAATCGCCCTAAGCCCCCACCCCACTGCAAAAGGATGTATCAGAGAGAAATCAAACGTATATTTCTGACCAGTAATACTGAAAATAAGGGCAGCAATTTAAAAATGTAAACCGAGAACGGATGAAAGACAAACCATCAAAATCCAGTATCCATCCTTCTGTGTTAATATTCTGACTGACAGTGTGAGCATGTGCGCCACTGGGAGTTAAATGGCCAAGTACAGCCAGCAAGGGAGGAGGTGATGTGTGACTGCCAGACTCACTGCATGTCCTTCAAAGACAACTGAGGCTGCCGTCTGCAGGGTCTCAACCCTGAAAACATATCTGGCAGCACCAGACCTACGACTATCTTCCAAATCTCAGGCAAGTGAACAATAGTCCCAGCAACAATAAAAGACTGGTGACTGCTAGGAAAACCTTTGTTTCCCAGGACAGCTGTGTACTGACTCCCAAGGGTAGAGGGAGAAATACTTAAGTTGTTCCCTTGTACTGCAAGGTAAGTGGTTCCAGTCCATCCCAGCCTTTGTGTGGACTATAGTTTAAGTCCTTGATCAAAGAAACCACAGTTAGCTATCTTCCCGAATCCGGTCCCTTGAAGAATCACAATCTCCAACTCAGCAAATGAAGGAAGCTATTACAGAACCCTGCACACGTGGGCACCAACTGATGCCTTGAATTGACCTGTTACAACATTTTTACGAGGAAACACTTGAGTCTTTGTCTAGCTTTCTGACTTGGACCCAATCTTCTAAATAAGAAGAGGCATCCAGAAACAACTGCCATTTTGTTGAGTGATTTAATTCATCACTATAGTTCTAAGCTCTCGAAGGAAAATAATCACCAAGAGCAAGCCAATTGGCATACGTAGCAAAGCAATAGCCACAACAGCCATGGGTAGTACTAGGTGCCTGGCACTCTCCTAAGGATTTATGTGAACTCAAATTCCCTTTGAGGGAGATGCTGGCAGTAGATGCATTTTATACAAAGAAGGGGCTCAGGTTCAGAGAGTTAGCATTCTGCACGAGGACTCATAAGTGATGAGCTGGTGAGCCTGCGGCTGACAGTCCTCTGCACTGAGCACTATGATAACCCCACACTAAGAATGATTGGTTTTAAGTATTCCTGAATTGGAATATCACTGAACTGAGGTAACTCTCCTCTCCTTCACCTTTTCCACTTATTTTCAACTCAATAATTCAGTCTACATTTACCAACAAAAAAAAAAAAGAAAGAAAGAAAGAAAAGAAAAGGAAGAAAGAAAGAAAGAAAACTTAGAGCTGGGTGTGGTGGTTCAAGCCTTTAATCTCAGCACTCATGAGAAGCAGAGGCAGAAGCAGATGGATCTCTATGAGTTCAAGGCCAGCCTGGTCTACAAATCGAGTCTAATACAGCCAGAGCTACACAGGGAAACTCAGTCTCCAAAAACAAAAGAAAACAAAACAAACAAAAAAAAAATCAAAAGAAAACTTAGCATATCTCTCCTGAAAAAAAAAAAAAAAAGAAGAAGAAGGCTGAAGCTAAATTTATACCTAGTGAAACTTCAAATGGTTCACTATGGTAAAATCCTAAAGAACTGGTAAAACGTATTTGATAACTATTCATGAGGGACATATTCTTATCCAAGATATTTTCAATGAGATCATCATATTCCTCACTAATGGGGTCAGTTATGTCCTATAGAAAAGCATCCTTTCATGATTTCTTAAAAAAGAAAAGAAAGAAAGGAAGGAAGGAAGAAGGGAGGGAGGGAGGGAAGAAGGAAGGAAGGAAGGAAGGAAAGAAAGAAAGAAAGAAAGAAAGAAAGAAAGAAAGAAAGAAAGAAAGAAAGAAAGAAAGAAAGAAGTAAAAAGGGAAACAAGGTATATGTAGCCCTGGCTGGCTGTGAGCTTTCTGTACAGCTGAAGATGAACCTGAACTCCTGGTCCTCCCCAATGCAGGGATGACAGAGTGTGCCCCATGCCTGGTTTGTGCCATGCTGGGAATCCAGCCTCAGGCATATTGCCAACTAAGCTATATTTTAGCCTCAGCCCTCATGACTCTTAAATGCTACCTTGCCAGCCTGATTCAGAATTATTACCAAACACTGCTTTTGTTTCTTATTTCTAAACAGAATATAAATCAGTTAACTCCCAGAAGCCACTATATTGGTTCCACACAGTAACATATATTTTAGTGCTTTGTCTGCAAACAGTGAGAAGTGTGTACCTACACACGGATTCACCTCTTCCTGTCTTTCTTCTGGTCCTTTTATTTGCAGATTGCCAGCTCTGGTGCCGGAACCATCCTACTGTGATTGTCAAACTGCATCCACTGTTGCAGAGTGAATATGCCCTAGGCCGAGCCACCCACTGCTGAACAGTCAGGACTTCCCGTCACACAGAAGCTTATTTTGTTCCCCATAGCACATCTCTTCCAGGATGTCCTGTGGCACAACTGTATGTCTTCAGAACGGTGATGTTCACTGAAAAGATTTTCACTCTCAAATAAAGCTGGTGTCCCCCAAGCAAAGGAAGGGTGTTCCTGACAGGAGCATGTTCCCTGGGTGCCCACGGCATCCGGCAGTAATTCCCAACAGCGCATCCTACAGCCATAAGGTTCTCATTTCTGCGTGTTCTTGTCCTCTGGCTTGTTTTCCAGGGCTCACATCCCAGAAAAGCAGAGTGTTCCCCTCTCTTGTCAACAATCACTCTTGGAAAGGCCTCCTCTCTATCAGAGACAGAACTGTATTTCCATTAAAATTTTCTATTTCACTCTGCAGTTCTTGAAAATAACCAGGCCCAGAAAGACAAAAACTTTCCTTTGAAGAGTAAATGTCATTGGCTCTCAATCTTTCCTTTCTTCTGTTGTTTGTAACAGAAGTCCCAAGCCCTGAGAGTCAAGATACACTACTGAATGCTATTTGGTTTCCTATCCTAAACAAACCACCTTCAAGGTGCCAAGTTAATTCTGAACAAAGCTGCTTCAGGGCACCTGCAGGGGCTACAGGCCTTTCATCTTCACATACCAAGAGTGTTTATTCACCTCTGTTGGAAAGAGACACAGGCCTGGGATGTCAGAGGTTAGTCAGTGAAGGAGGAAAATGGGAAGAATCTCTCAAGATAACAGAGGAAAGTATTGACCCATGAGACTGTTTTCCCCCCGGCATGTTCCCAGAACTGCCAACTTGGGGTCACAGGTCCAATTTCACTAAACACCCTTTTTGCTCCCTCAACTTCCCAGCATGTCAATGAAGCAACTTTGCAAATTTCCAAATTACAAATCAAACATGAGAGCATGAAAAATAACAGATTCTCTGAATACAGTGTTTTAAACTAGATTAGGTATCCAACTACAAATGTAATCTATTCACAAAGTACCTTTGAATGATCTGAACCACACAACATGAAACATTAAATTCTGCTAAGAACTACTGCCACCAAGAGTCAGTGATGAGTAAAAATACTAATTCCTCTTTTAAAATGGCAACACAGGGTCTTACTTTGAGTCCAATCTGGGTGGGACTCAAATAGCAGGTATGTTTTAAAATTGTGACATCTCCCCCCCCCCCCCGCCTCAGCCTTTTAGCACTGGTTTTGCCACTACACCTGGCTCCAGTTACATTTTTTGAACATTTTTCACAAATACAAAGTGAACAGTTCAGTGCAGCAACTGAATCCCACATGGTGCTTGCCAAAAACAGCTTCACACTTTAGCTGCCTACAGCACCTAGGTTCTACATTCCAATAGCTTTTGACACAATTATCCAAAATTAAAATGGAAAGATATTATATCTAATATAAGCTGAAACAATATTTTCCTACAAATTAAATAAAACAGATTTCTTAGCACACATGATATTTTCATATAGGTATACAAATGTACTTTGATCACATTCACTGCCTTCTTTGTCCCTCCACATTCCCAGTTTAAGGCTTGTTGACTAATTAGCCATCCAGCTACATGTTCCACATAGTCTCTGGGTGTCCATTTCAGCACTGTTTCCCAGAATTTTCTTCTTCTTTCCAATTTAGAATTAAATACTAAAAGTTACATATAAATAACATAAAAGAACACAAGGTCAGGAAAGGCAGAAATTATCTGTTATGCTTAAAAACTTTACTCTGTTTTATTTTTGCTCTGTTTGTTTTTGAGGCAATGGCTCATTAGGTAGGCCAGTCCGACTTAAGCTTGCTATTTTCCCGTTCTAGCTCCTCCCTGGGATTAGGAGCCCGAACCATCCCACCAGGCAAGGTCAATTTTACCCTAAACATCTTCGGTCTTTAATCTCTCTTTAATATTATAAATAGATAAAACCAAATTCCTCTGAATTTGTGCCTCTTTGAATGTGATTTTAGATCTAAGTAAGATCACACTGGTCTCGCTGTAACAGTGAACAAATCATTACTTCCAAGTAGAACAAGTCTTATTTAGGAACACAGAGGATATTTGAAAACAGCATTCAACAAAATAAACCAAACGGGAGAACCATTTGCAACCAAGCACAAAACAGCATGACAAAGCCTGCGCTGGCAACTGCCAGCTTATACAGGTGAACACTAAAAGCAACTATTTGGATTTAGAAAATCAAATTCGGCTTCCTGAATGCAAATTCATTTTGTTCATCATGCTTGGGCTTTTTATCCTGCCAGCATGACTGTGCGTGCATTAAAGCATCTGAACGTGATTTATTTGGTAAGAACTTAACTCTAAGGTATCACATTAGAGGAAGCCAGCTACAGCATTGGTATCCGGCAGCCAAGAACCCAGTGAAGATGCTGACTGCTAAAGATGACCGCCTGCAATCGACAGTAGCCTGCAACAGAGTCCTCTTCCCTCCCCCTTTCCTTCCCCAAGCCACCATGAAGGCCAACGATATACATATATTCACAGGTGAGTAGACAGGAGAGGACAGAGGACAGACAGACACACAGATTCATGATAGAAGTTTGTGTGTAGGGCTGAGAGCAATGAGAGAATTTTCTGTGGCTAATAAAAGTGAGCATTCAGGGAATCTTATGAAACAAGTGGGAAATAATAAGATCTGGAGAGGACAGGAGCTCCACAAGTAGAGCAACAGAACCAAAAAATCTGAGCACAGGGGCCTTTCGTGAGACTGATGCTCCAATCAAGGACCATGCATGGAGATAACCCAGAACCCCTGCACAGATGTAGCCCGTGGCAGCTCAGTCTCCAAGTAGGTTCCCTAGTAATGGGAACAGGGACTGCCTCTGACATGAACTCAGTAGCTGGGGGGAGCACCCTTGCCAGGCCACAGAGGAGGACAATGCAGCCACT